>NC_091118.1:91124240-91427365 GCF_040183065.1 Periplaneta americana | reverse complement strand
TTGCTGAAAATACGAGTTTGTAACGATATTTATGTACTAGAATTTACCATTTTAATGACAGATATTAAAACGCCAGTCCACTTCAAATGGTAATAATTTTGATGCAAGAGTTTCTCGATGTAAAAAACAGTGCAGGCATTTGGCATTCTCTCTTTAATCCAACAGGGAGACCACTTTGATGTCCCATCATTGCCTTGGCGCCATCGGTTCGCATACCAATGCTTTTAGTGAACATTGTACTTAATATTTTGCATCAAATTGTCGAATTGATATTTTCCAGTAGTTTTGACTTCTAGTAGTTTACAAAATAAAATATCTCTTTTAGTACCATCCTCCGTATCACATGTTACAAATACTATTAATTGGGCACAGTTGTAAATATATGTGAATGTCTTCCATCTGCAGTAAGAATGTACACGCATTTCTTAATATTTTCTAGAACTTACATTCGAAAAATTACGGCGCTGGTTTCTCTGCTTTACTTTTCCTAAAAGATTCCAAGCTAAGAATTAGAGTATGTTATACCTTCGAAATTCCAACGATCACGATCAGCTTTTAATTAACCCCATAACTTCCACACATAATTGCAAGTATGATTGCCGCCCAATTTCCAAAGAAACTCTATAAATACAGGGTGGAAGTGAAATAGCCTTGCAGATTTCCAGAGGGAATAGCTCATGTTGTATGTAACAAAAAATTATAATATCATATTGGTGAAAAGTTCATAGTTTTTTTTTTCAGAAAAAAATGTTTTCTCCCAAATGTTTAATAATCTCTTATTCGGTAACTATTGCGAGTAGGATAGTGATTTTAGTCCACAATCCCTCTGGTGTATTTCAATAGCGTTCACGGTTTTCGTGTAAATTTAATTTTAAAAACCCTAAATTAATAACGTTCAATTACACAATACAAGAACGTTACAATTACAGTAACATAAAATAAAAAAGTAATGCAAAAAATTAAAATTGTAAATTTGTATATTATTACACAAAGCCAAGGCTAATTTATTACTATGTTTAATATACTCACAAGTAAGTGAATGAAAAATGGCAATTAATAATGCAAATAAGAAATACATTAATAATTGGTTAGACAAAGACTAATCGAAACATCTAGTAACCTATTAACAATAAATTTCATAAGAAAAAAATGCATTTCTAGCTTAATTTTGTTGAATTTCGATAGCGTTCGGCAGTCCCTGATGTCACTACATTGGAAGAGAATTCCAAAGACGAGGTAATGATACTGTATAGAACAATGAATATAAGGACTTTCTGTGATAAGGGATAGAAAGAAATGCTTGATTCTGATTGTGTACTGTTGTGAGATAAGCAGGAGTAGAGCTGTGCAAGAGCTTAAATAGCAGTGTCAGTGAATGTATGATTCTTCGTTTCTTCAGGCAAACCCATGATAGAAGCTTGATGAATGGTTTTACATGATCACATTTTCGCGTATTGCAGATGAATCTTATACATATATTATAAGCACACTGTAATCTCTCAACTTGGTTATGGGTCACAATAATCAAAATGGGGCATCACATATTTTTTAGGATAAATGGTAGAAATTTTCTCATAAGGTTTAAAGAATGGAGCAATGAGAATATTTTCTTACAAATGTATATTAGCTGACTATTTCAATTTAGGTCAATGTTCATAAAAAACCAAGAATCTTAACGGTTTCAGAATATTTTAGCTTTGTGTATGTTAGATTATCGCGGTTAATATTAGTTATCTGTTGTAATTTTGTGAACATAATAATAATGTAGTTAATCTAAATAACAACACAGTTAAACTGAATGACCATTTTCTTTTTTAGATGTTATGGGGGTATCACTTCTCAGCCATCGATTATATTGCAAGTAGTATTTACAGAAGATTCCATTTATATAAAAATTGTACTTGGAATATTTAATATATTATTAAATTACTTTAAATTCTATAAAAGTAGCCCTAAGCGATAACATCCTATAATTTGTGTATTTAGTATTTTATTACAATTCATTTTCAATAACAAATAGGACACGAACAAAGAATCCACTAATTATTTATATACAGAACATCACTAAAGAACATTTTTCATTACAGTACAGGCAGCTCGAGCAGATGAAGTACGTGCGAATGGTGGAAAAATCAAGCATTACATTTGGCAGCAAGGAAACTCGTGCAATATCAATTTTTGGGGGAAACTAGTTCACACTGAAAGACATAACATCAAAAGTATAAGAATATGATGCAAAAGAAGCAACGGAGTTTTTGCAGCATGGTAGGGTTGTTATGTAAACATAAATAAAAGAAAGACAGAAAGCTGGCTTTTACGACGTGGTCATATTTTACAGTCACATATTCAGCAAACGTCAGAGATCAATTCTGGCTGGTCCCACTTTCATCCTCTAGTCGAGAATTATTATTCTGTAGTTGATGAGGTATGTCTCCGAGTGAGACATCCCGACAACACAAATAATATAAAATTACTGTCAACGCGAACGTCTTGATGCTGTCATTGTGTTAATGAATATGTAAATTTGATGAACACCAATGTTTCGGAATGGAAGGTCTCACTCTGACACCGTTATGAACGAACTAATATTTATGAACACAACCAAGATTGTGACCTAATTTTTAACTCAGTATACTTGAAAGAACAGCCATTAAATTCGTCCTCTGATACAGCTCAAATGTAGGGTTTAGGTGGAAGTGTAACGGATCCCACTTATCTCACTGCAGGAGTGAAGATTTATAATATATTCTTCTACTAAAAACTAGGAATGTTTTGCCATTCAAATCATGGTCGTGGGATCTGAATACGTTTAAGAGAGAATTATATTGCAACAAAAATTATCAAATTTGTATCTAGATTTAAATGGAATGATCACAAAAGTATAACATGAAAGGAGAAAGAGAAGATTATGATAATGGAATTGCATATGGTGGTCATGACAAAGAAGAGATAAAGAAAAGATGAACAATATAAGATTGAGACTAAAAAGAGCATAGGAATGAGGCGATCGGAAAGAAAAAATGAGTAGTAGATAAGAAGTGTTAGGAAAAATGTCACGCGGAGAAACAGAGTTATACGTTAATCTTAAACGGGGAAGTAAAAATGATCAATTATAATTAATTTATTCCTGGCCATGCAAATTTTGCAACAGTAAACATACCAGATGTATAGAAAATATGAAATACTGCTTGCAGATTCCGTATTATTAAATTTATGAAGAAACCCTATATACAAAAGTCATAAGGCAAGTAAAAAAAGAATGTTTTGAACTTGTTTCCAAAAACTGTGTTTTGCATTTTTTTTAGATAGATGGATTTATTGAGTAATATTATACATACAAATTTTATATTATCATAATTTTGTCTAATCCAATGCACGGGTCTTCTGACCGTACGTGTTTTACATTTATGAGGAGTGTACCAAGGAGTATGTTTTTAATGGCACCATGTATTTATTTTTCCATATCAGAATTCTTCAGATCTCAAAACATATAAAATCATATTTTTACTATTTGGGAGCTATTATTTTGTAAACATTGCCCCAAATTTTTAATATTAATATATTTGTACGTAACAGAGAGGAATATTTCAGCATATAAATTTATCACTCTTGATAATAAGGGACCATAAATTAAGCTAAGTTTTTGTCTATGATTATTTAATTCATGGACCCCTTACTTGCTTGCTTTGCTTGCTTGCTTGCTTATTTATTTACTTATTTATTTATTTATTTATTTATTTATTTATTTATTTATTTATTTATTTATTTATTTATTTATTTATTTATTTATTTATTTATTTATTTATTTATTTATTTATTTATTCTGGTGTAGTTAAGGCCATTGTCCATAGTGATAAGATTGTGACATGCACGTACATTGCAATCATAAATTTAAGGAAATTTTTGTAATATAATAGTTTCTAAAATGTAAAGAATGTGATTTTGTAAGTTTTGAAAATAGATGAATCCAAAAGTGAAATAAAATTAATGTATGGTGTCCTTTTAAAAATCAGACTCCTTGATACAGATTCGTGTCCAGTGACATCTGTAAATTTTAATGTTAAGTCTAGCTAAATTCTGTCTACTAGGAGCCAAGTTCATATTAATATTATCAAACAATTTACGAATTATAAGCTATTAAATTAAAGCGCTTTTTGTCATTTGTTATGAATGTAATGCAACACTAGAAGGGAATGAATAAAAAAACAATGGATAGTATTACTGGCAGAACGACACCGATATTAGTGTAGAAATAAAAAACCTGTTTTGAATATCCTACTCCAGTGCCCTGAATTATGAAGTTCACTTAAAAAGATTTGAAGATAATTAAACCGGCAAAATGTCTCAAGTTCATACTTGACTACGAACTTTTTGTTAATACCGGCGCACAGCGCATGAAATAAATAACGTTCAACATTGTCCTGATGATACTGACGAAGAGGACAAAAAACCCTGTCCCACAACCGCTACGATTATGTAAAGACACGGAAGTATAAACCAAATGAAACGGTTAATTTTCGCATACCTACCTTAAACTAACAGCGACTTTGCACATTAGTTTTAGTAAGACATTTAAAATATTATAAAAGTAAGGTTAAATTTCACGGGTTTTATAAAGGTTTAACTGAACTGTAGAGTCAAGGAGGCAACTGCAATAATTCTCAGGATGAACATTAATGCGTCGCTTATAAATGAATCAGACTCGCGTGTGCTTTATGAGCCTGAGAAAATCAACAAGACGTGTAACTTGTCCGCAGGCTGAAGATGATGCCTGACTGCAATACTAAATATAAAGCATTACTCAATACCTCACGCTACTGCGCATCATTGCAACTTGGCATGTTCCCGAAGTCACGTATTACAACCATTTTTATCCCATTTTGTTTTCCGAGAAAAAATTTTTCTGCAATATTACTAATTAATATATCGGTCATTTGAAATGCATTTTATAAAAATGTGTTAGCGTTGATAAAATTTTCTGTAATATTCTTAGTAGCCTATATAATTTAATAGTCAAAACATTTTAATAACTAGTTTCAGTAACTGTATTAGCCACAGGCCATGTTCCACAACAACTTATGGTTAACATATATACTTACTTACTTACCTACTGGCTTTTAAGGAACCCGGAGGTTCATTACCGCCCTTACATAAGCCCACCATTGGTTCCTATCCTGAGCAAGATTATATATCTATAAAACAAATCTAACTGCAGTAAGGTGTGACAATAAATTATCGCAATGGACAGAAATTCATACAGAAGTAAGACAAGGTTGCGGCATTTTACCATTGCTGTTTATATATATATATATATATATATATATATATATATATATATATATGAATCAAATAATTAGAGAATGGAAACAATTATTCCATGGATATATATAACTCAATAGACATTTACAACTAGATTCACTACTTTTTGCAGGCGATTTAGCTCTGGTGGCATCCTCAGAAGATTAATTACAACGTTCAATTTTTAATTTTAACAAAATTGGTATTAAATATGATATGAAAATCAATAAAGAAAAATCTAAAATTATGGCCCTTTGCTGAAAATACCCTATGCCTAGCAAAGTATGTTTAGATTCAAAAATAATTGGAAATAGTAAATTGTTTTACATATCTCGGATACACATTATCTTATTTCGATGAAGTAGACATTTTACAGAAAATTTCTAAATACACGAAAACAATAGGAATAATTAACAACATTATGAAACCTTCCCTAGTACAAAGACATACTAGAATTCGCCTATACAAGACTTTGGCGAGACCTGTACTTTGTTACGGCAGCGAGGCATGGACATTGAGGGAAAAAGACGAAACTATTGAAATGAAATTTATGAGTTATACAGCGGGATATACGAAATGAGATCATAAACGCAATGAAGATGTAATGGAAGAATTACAACTAGAACCTGTAATTAATCACGTAAAACATTATCGGAGCAACTGAATAAATCATCTGCATCGCATGCGTAGAGATAGAATCCCAAAAGTCATGCTCCACTATCGTCCAAAAGGGAAGAGATCTCTCGATCGTCCAAAAAAGCGCTGGATTGAAAATTCAACTTGAGATCGTAACAGGGAAGAAGAAGAAGAAGAAGAAGAAGAAGAAGAAGAAAAGAAGAAGAAGAGTTTCAGTAACCTAAAATATACAGTTACAATATGAATGTATTATAATCGAAATAAAAGAACTGGTTTCTTTTTTAAAGCAGATACAATTTTCTGCAAAATTATATTTTCGTATCTTCGAACAGACCTACAATCTACAATGTTTCGTTTTATACTCATCTTTTGGAATCAGGATCTTATAATCAGACAGCAGATTTTCGGCCCCGATACTGAACGTTAGGTTACTGAACGTCAATTGCAGGAGATCATTGAACTCATTGCTACGCTCCCTCCGTAAGCCAAGGGACGTGACGTCTTGTTGCTATGTAGGGACCGAAAATCCGCTGTGTGCTTTTAACTTGGTAATCGCGGTTCTGTTAGAATATTACAAGTACAAATATATCAATACATTTGTATCAGCATCAAGATTTTTTTAACGTAGAATGTTTTCCTGCGTACCACTTAAGAAAAATGTAGCAAGGTTAAGAGCATTGTCTCTAATGGAAATTGCGTCTAAGCCATTCAAAATTCATTCTTTGGTTAAGAACCTAGGGGTGCTATGCACAGACATTTCGTTAGCTCGCGCTACAAGCGTGCTAAATTAGCCCCGGCTATCGAGTGATTACTTGTACATGATTCATATTATATCATATCGCTAACACTGGTTTATGAATAGGAAAAACGTTAGTTCGCTGATCATCCACCGGAAGCCCGCGCTAAGTATGTCTATGAATATGGCCCTTAATGTCTCCATTCATGGCCCAGGTTATGTTTCTACTAGAGCATTGATCAAATGGAATAAGCAATAATCATAGGAATTCCATAAACTTCCTGTCATTTTTATAGTTAGTTATTTAGGGTACGGCATCAACTACTTGATTATTTAGCGTCGATGGGATTGATGATAGCGAAATGGTATTTGGACAGATAAAGCCGACAATTCGTCATGGAATTATCTCACAATCGCCTGGGAAAACAACGGAAAAAACCAACCACGTAATCAGCCCAAGAGGGAATTAAACCAATACCAGAGCGCAGCTTGGGATCAGTAGATAAACGCGCTACCCCCTGAGCTACACTGGTGACCATGAAAATGTTTTCTGTGGGTAAAATCTACTTTTGTATTATGAACATATTAATAGAAAAGTAAGATATATAACGAGTTAAATTTCTTAGATCTTACGTTTAATTATGTCATTATATTAAGCTTACAATAAGGTATAGGCTAGCGATTTTGAGGTCAATATAGCAAGTACAATTCTATGGAATAATAAGGGTGTAATTGATGTTTTGTTATTTGAAGTGTTGTATCAGTGAAGAAGCATGTTGTGTCAGTGAAGTGTGTTTGTATCAGTGAAGTTTTATAGTTTATAGTAGTAATGCAAAGTATTTGAAAAGTGAAATGTCCTTGAAGTGTTAATGAAGTCAAGTAAATGTCAGTGAAATCAGAATAGTGTCAGTGAAATGTGTCGTAGTTCAAGTGCAGTGAGCGAGTTGAGAGCAAAATGAGTGTAGTGCTGAAAGGTAGGCTACTTGTGCATGTATAAACATATCATAATATACTCGTTGATTTAAATTCGAAATTAGGGTTAAGATAAAATTAGATTTACTTTAAATGGTATTTTAAGTGATCGTGCTTCATTTAATTTAGGATTCTCCTTGTTAATATTATTGTACTATAATTATTTTATCATTATTATTATCAATTTATTTATTATTAATTGTCATTACTGAGTATAATTAGTTACCACTGCAACCGGTATTTACCCATACATGTTTGGTTTGTTTAGCTTTTGGGTATGCAAGGCATATACGTTTTTTGGTAGGCATATCAAACTCCTGAACAAACCAAACCTAACTTGTCACTAATTACCGGCTATTGATGATGATGATGATGATGATGATCATCATCATCATCATCATCATCATCATCTTCATCGATTGCATAGCAAATGTAGATTGATACCTGCAAGTGCTACGCATTAATAATGATAGCATCCCATTCAAGATAATGCAGTAGCAGCCAAACGGAAAAGTTACAGAGGAAAACCCAGCAAAAGATGGAAAGAAGAAACAATTAGGTAATGAAACAGGCCTCGGACCTGAACCTTGGAGTTAAGTTTAAGTTTATTATTATTATTATTATTATTATTATTATTATTATTATTATTATTATTATTATTATTATTGGTGTGTGGCGTTTCGTCAAAAATGTCCAAAGACAGGTTGGAACCTGATAAGTGACACCAATAAGACGACACTCATGATGCAACTAAGCCAGGAATTATTGGGGTAGGGTGGCCATTTCCTTTCCTCCTCCTTTGAATACATCGCTGTCTAGTAACATATTTCACTACTCAGACTTGAGATGTATACAAACAACTATTTTTCCTCTAGCACATGTGAAGTGAGATGTACTGCCTCATAATAGGTACACATATTAGGGACAAACTGAACAGAGGTATTATTATTACTATATTATTATTATCGTATCTAATTTCATATCTTCTGTTGAAGATATTACGATATATTATATAACTATTAGATTTTCGTCACAATTATACTGGTAAGGTTAGTGCTCTCACATTCTGATAAATTATAATGCACTTATCATACGAATGCCACACCATACAATAAATTACAATTAAATCTGTGTCACAGTATGGCCCAGTAGATTCCACTCATGAAAAACAACAGCGAGCTAGAAACTATGAGTAGGCCTAATTAACAAAATAAAATGTATATGGAGAATGTGTGGCTACGGAAGAACAAGTCGCATAAAATATCAAAACAATAAGGAAACGTAGAAAATGTATGACTTATTATTGGAATAATATCTTTACCAGTTAAAATGACATGACCACAATAGAAAAAAAATGGAATCTGAAAGATGGGGAAATATTTTATCAATTACAGTGAACAACAAGAATTTTACTCCAACTTAAAACAATGTGTCCCTTATGGTTTGATGTGCGCTGAATCCGAAAAGCATCTCTTTTCTTCGTATCACGTAAAGTTTTTAAGATATACTATTATTTCTCCTTTTGATAAGCGCTTCCCCAGGAAACATGTGGCACGGGTTGGGGGTTGTAAACCAAAACAAAAGCTAATGCATTTTATGAATTTATGACTTATTTCCGGTTTCTTATGGTTGTTGGCATGCTCTTTTGTACTTCTAATAAATAAACACATATTGGTTCCTTCTATTCAGTAAATTTCATAATAGTTTAAAGTGAAATCTACGCAATGAAGAAACAAGGGTGTGGTTTTCAGTACTTAAAAGAAAAGTTTACCAGTTTGAGTGAAGGCAAATTGAAAGAGGGCATTTTCATCGATCCACAAATTCGCAAAGTTATGACAGATTCTTTGTTTGAGGAAAAACTTTTCGTTACAGGAAAAATGGCATAGCGCGCTTACAAAGATGATTGCTCAAATTTCTTTGAAAATTCTAGGGCAGACAATTATATCGAACTTGTGGAAACCATGTTAAGTGCATATGAGAAAATGGGGTGTAATATGTCTCTCAAAATACACTTTTTACATTCTCATTTGGATTTCTTTCCTCCTAACCTTGGAGCGGTAAGCTACGAGCATAATTCACCAAGAAATATCTGAAATGGAAAGGCGATGTAAAGTAAGATCACCATCCAGCATGCTTACAGACTGTTGTTGGTTCCTTGTAAAAGACAGTCCCGGGTTTAGTTATAAACGGAAGTCATCCAGAAAATTCTTTTATGTAGTAAGTTCAAATTCAGAGATTTTTCTCATTATACACATGAAATATTTTTATTGTTGTTATGTTTTTGTGTTTTAAACTATGTAACATCATTTTTGTATCCAGTACACATTTTCCAAGTATTATGAGGCATTTTGAATCCATAGTGCGTTGTAATTTTAACAATAGCAGTGAAAAATACAAAAGACAATTTTTTTCATTACAAAATTCAATTCACTTTCCCCGGAAAATGGTACGTGATGGGGGAATTTGGAATTTAAATTCAGATTTAGGGCACGCACATGAGTAATATTCACCTATTTTTATTTTGGAGCAAGACAGAAAGTAAAAATTTGTTGTTCAGTGTTATTTACAATACTGCATCTTATTTCACTAACGACGGGTGTTCATTCTTGTTGTTTTCGATTTCTTAATGATTTTTAACAAGAAAAACTTCTCTATCAAATCATAAACGCTGGTAGTCCAACTTCTAATAGTTACGATAAGTTATATTTGTATGTACAAGGTTGGAAATCAATATCATTGTCCGGGTACTAAGGGCGAATGTGGACTTCCAAATTCAGAATTTACAATAATCTTATTTTAATGGACAACCGCCTACATAACATGGCAACTGCCTACATAACATGGACAACTGCCATTATGGCTGTTTTCTGCATGTTCATAACGCGGCAGTCCACAATCAATTTCATTTCGTGTTTTGTCTTTCCTGAAAACCACATAATTGTGACAACCGCCCTTACTGAAATAAAAAAGTTAAGGAAATAGAAAGAAGTAGCAAAATTTGGAAACTACAGTATTAGCGTTTTCTTTTTCGTAATAAACGAAATTCTGTAATATTACTGTTTTACTTTCAATAAACTATAATTTAAAAAGTTGATTAACAACATATACAAAAACAATAAATTAATTTTAACATAAAAACAAAATAAGTAAACAAAAATAATTTATATAATATTTCAGACTATAATGAACTGCACGATAAACTTATAGGGTAAAGGTTGGTAATATTGTGATATGAGTAATACTGTGATAGTTATTTTTGAGAATTTATCACAATTTTACTCAGCGACAGGAAGAACGGTTTTTTTTTGCATCAAAGTATTAAGGGACTGTTCTGGACAAGTTTCTGCACAAAACCGATCCTTCTCTCGCTCAGTAATATTGTAATAAATTCTCAAAAAGAACTATCACAATGTTACCAACCGTTACCCAATATACATCAGCCAAGGCGCACCTTTAAATTTTGTGAACAGGTATCTAAGACATGAGTTTAAATTTCACCTAAGTATGGATCTTTCCTGGCATCAACGAGATGTCTTGAGTTGTCATTGCTGGAGGCTCGAAGATGTGCCAGCCGTTAAAGTTTATGGTTGGGTCGTTTTATTATTAAGTAATTCATATCTTGTGACAACGCTGGGTTGATTAAGTCTCTTTAAACTGGTATTGATTACATAAGGACTTTAAACAGTTCTTAACGGCACGGGAAGATCTGTCAACTTGAATTAATTTAATCTCTATAGGTGGTACGTAACATAAATGTTAACTTCGTACGCTTAGTTAAATATAAATGTTCATCAAAATTACTTTCACTGTAATAAATAATATAAATTGCGTTTACTATCGCCACGAACAAGGTCAACGTGTTAAAACAAACACAAGAATTCCAGCCACTAACGATCAGCTCCTCATAAATCCTAGTAGTATATTCAATCCCTGGCAAAAAAATGTGCAACTTACGGTAAAAAGTAACAGCAAGAATATATCTTCGAGTACGCATAAAAATTCTTTCTATCATTTTTATTCTTTCATTACCACATTACTGTGATATCATACACTAATTCAGGCTTGTAATAATTACTCTTCTTTGCAGCTTAAAAAATGTTAAATAATAATCTTAATGGAAATATTTTAATTGAATCACTCGTGTTATTTGAGTCACATTTATTTATATTTATATGTATACCGATACTCACATAATAAAGAAGCAGTTAATAATAATAATAATAATAATAATAATAATAATAATAATAATAATAATAATAATAATAATAATAATAATAATAATAATAACAAAAAGTGAAATTGATAGTTTTTTTAAGATTCGAATATCTACGAAAGAAATACGATTGTTTGTGCTACCACAGTCTAGTATATACAGTCACGAAGCTCAATATGTTGTAAATATGGATTCATAGATAGTTGCTAACCACTAGGATCGCTACTATCGCCTTATTACAGACAATGTGAAATAGTACCTGCACAGTCTATTGTTCCTAGTACCCTCATAAACTCGAGCTTCGTGACTGTGTATACTATACCTGGTAAGGTTTATCTTGTCTCAGTAGCAATAAAACCAAGTCCCTTCAAATGAGGGTGGAGATTATAGGAGGGTTTAAATTTTCAGTATTCCTTTCAAAACCTTGTTATTGTGCAGGCTACCGGAACTCAATTTCTTGAAAGACAAGCTCAGTGACGGAACTACACAGTACAAAGAGAGATTATTTTGTAATTTTATTTTGCGCTACAGAATGTATCAACTGGTCCCTTCCGCCACTGGATGGATGGACGGCACAGCTCCACTCACCCATTGCCATAACAATACAGACGAAGTAAGACATAGCTCCTTTCTCTCTCTTTTCACAGTGAGACAAGATACATCACACAGACTCTAGACTGTGGTGCTACCGACGTACGTTTCCTCTACTGTATCCTGTGTGCCTTAACCCACCAGATATTACAATTATACTTTCTCTTACTGAACACACCGTGCATAGGTATGTAGAAAACTGTCAACTTTTATCAGAGGAATTAACTCTAAACGTTAATGAAAAATTGGTTTTTGGATAAAAAAGATTAATTAAAGAACTTATGAAAAACTGTAGGCCTACACCATAGAGGAAGCGATATAAGACAAGACGAATATGTAATTTTAATAAACATATTTTAAAATCCTTACTAATTTATTATAGATATTAGAAACATAAATGTCAGCATAGCTATAAATAGAATTAAAATATTTACATGTCACAGTAATTTTGAGATGTAATTTATTAGTAAATTTGCATAACTTTCTCTCTTGTGTCAAAGGAGCCCTGGGTATCATTACAAATACGACTATTATCAACGATTTTAAATTATAGGGGAGAGTCGGGTAGTATCGGACATCGGGTAGTATCGGACAGTGCATTTCTTTCATCTACCACCATATGGTAGTACCTGAATGACATGGTTACGTTTCTCTATGCGACATCACAGAAACGTAACCATGTCAATTAGGTACTATCATCGTGTGGTAGATGAAAAAAACTCATTGTCCGATATTACCCGATGTCCGATACTACCCGACTCTCCCCTATATCAGTAAAACAGAAAAGTAATTAATTTTGTATCAAAATCTAATTGATTTAGGGGACACCAGACAGGAAGATATGTACAGATACGGAATTAGAATTTGGAGGGAGTCTTGATGTATATACACCTGTATGTAAGCAACAATTCCACATGACTGTCCACAAGTAGCATATATACTGCACATGCACAGTCTGCGCATGCGCAGTGTGTTGTAAGAGAAACAATAAGGGAGCTCCAAATTTTATTTCCGTATCTGTACTTGGAGAGAGCTGATCCTGAGATAAAGTTTACGTTCTGTTGTAAACATATTTTAAATAAAATGTCGAAAAAATAATATAACCTAAGAGACGTTCAAAGGTATTCTCCAACTACATTACAAACAAGCAGGCATACTATGAGCATCGTTTCGCAATTTTTTTCAGATCATAACAGCTTATTTTCAGTACATTTTGTATAAAAAATTACACATTACCTTATTGAACAACATTCCGGATTTTTGTATTAATGCTATCATAGCGTATTAATTTCCATATTTCTCAAGAAGTCAGTTTTCGTGTGCTTTTCTATACGATGATGTTACGGTATAAGGTCGTTCTTCAAAGGTCTCAAAAATTTACTCATATGACATGTTTCGCGATGAAAGCCAGCTGAAATTAGAATGCCCCGGAATCAAAGTAGAATGGACGCACGAATTAAAAAATTTTCAAATAAAACAGCTTAAATATGAGACCTGAATACTGTGAGAAATTGAATTTTTTTTAAAGTAATAATACTGTACTAAGTAAAATTACAAACTGAACTTCATAATAATAAAACCTTAACTTCGAATTTAATACTTACTAGGAAGAACTAGAAGAGGCCTTATGGATTAAACCATGATGATGATGATGATGATGATGATGATTACTTATTATTATTATTATTATTATTAGGCCTATTATTATTATTATTATTATTATTATTATTATTATTATTATCAGTTCAGTTTAATATACCGAGATTTTTTTCAGATAGCCCACTGAAAATTCGGAAAAAAAATGGCATCATAACACTTAAGGCGTTTGCTACATCCATGGAACCAACACAACTAATTTTCTTAACAATTTCCTTCGGCTCGTAAGAACTTGTGATATTTTATATGTACAATTAAATTTTAAATGCTTCATCTTTATGAGTTTTGCACTACAGCTTGGATCAACTTCCTAAAGCATGGCTGAAGTAAGTTCGAACAAAGACGCTTCTTCAAAATAAATCTTACTCTTGCTGTCGAATCCAATTTTTCAGTTGACTTTGAAGTCACCAGACTGAATGTCGATTTTACTACTGCTGCTTTTGTGGTGTTCATAGAGACAACTCCTGTCTCATAAGCTCTTTGATATAACTTCCATTTTAGGTCGAACCTACGAATTGAAGATTACTTGCAAAATTACGTTATCGTTTCAAGATTTTGTGAAATATATCAAAATCGTCTCTCTTTTTTTTTATAAAACAACGAAATTCGTCTTTTTCACATTTAAGTACAGTCACGGAAGAAAAATCTGACCGATGAGCAGCAAAACTCATAATGTTACTTATGCCGGTTTTGTTGTGATTATCATAGTACAGAGTGTCTTCCCTTCGAAGTTCCTGGGCTAGGAAGGAGAGGCTTTCCGACTGTTTCTGTTCAGGTATCTAATAGGAACACTATTGACTTCCCCTCGTAGCTGTTACGCTACGAGAGACTGACTTTCGGAATGGTTTTGTTTAAAGTCTACAATATACTGTATTTGTATAATTGCAACGTTTATTGTGTTTTAGTCGACATATAGAAAGTTGTTTTGTCATTGGTTTTGCCATTGCGGATATGAAGAATGTTGTTAATGTAATTTTCATCCCCTATGTTCGTCTGTCTTCACTCCACAGGCATAATACGTTTATGATTTATGACCACTGTATAGCCTACTTCGCGTTTTTTCTAGAGTCCTAGACACGTGACCCTGTCCATCTTTACCAACAGATTTTGTCTATAAATAGCCACAACCACTTCGAAAATCATCATTAGTATTTCAGTTTGATAGCTATGGACGTCAAAGCCAAAGTAATTGCACTGATCGAGGAAGGCGGATTTAGCGCGGCGCAAGCTGGAGAACGCTATGGAGTTGCGACTAGAACAGCGTCCAGGTGGTGAGCGCAGTATCAAGAGCGAAGATACGTAACTCGTAAACAAACCTTTTAGCGGAAGACCCAAGGCATCAACACCACAACAAGATCTTATGTTAATAGAACGTTCGAGGCACTTTCCATTTCACACTTCTAAAATGCTTGTTGCCGACACGGGATTTCCTGCTTCCAACAGAACGGCTCGTAGAAGCCTCAATAGTGCCAATATTGTGCCGAGAAGATTGGCGGTAAAGTTCTGACTGAAGACCATCGAATTGATCGTGTCGCATTTTGCCAAATGCATTACAACTATCCATGGCAAGAGGTCATCTTTTCGAATGAGAAAGTATTTATGAACCACAGCACAGGGCCAGTGCAAGTATATCGACCGAAACAATCCAAGAGATTTGACCCTGAATATGTGGTCCAGAGGCAACGCATCGGTCGTTTGTCCATGTCGGTGTGGGGATGGATTTCTGGTTATGGTGGCGGCGCGGTATGGAGTATTCATGGGCATATGAATGGGCATCAGTACACCAATGTACTGGAAAATGTTATGCTACCTAGTGTGCGTGTGTTTCAGCCCGAAAACAAAATAAAATTCCAACACGACTTTTCTTCCGTACACACATGTGTTGCCATGCAGCGGTGGTTCAACATTCACAGGGATGATGTCGTAGAGGTTCCATGGGTGCCAAAAAGTCCTGACTTATATCCCATAGAAAATGTGGGGCGGAAGTGCAACGCGGTGTTAATGAACAACTACAGGGTCGGCGTCCTAGAAATAAAGACGAATTGTGGGATCTCGTTTCAGATGCTTGGGATGATGTTGCATTGTCAGATAGATATATCTACAACCTTGTTAATTCTGTAAGTAGAGGAATGGATACAGTGAACAATTCCAATGGTTTCTGGACAGATTATTAAGTCCAGAAGGAAAGTATTGTATTTCACTAGAGCTACATAGGAAGAAGAACATTTTAAATTCTGATAAAAAGAACATTCAATATTAATTATTTTACTTCAGGAATGTATATTTTCCCTTATTTTCAGAACTAAAGCAAATACTGTAGGTTTAAAAATAGGATACATAAATAAGTTATAGTAAACCGCTTATATAATCAAACGTTTCCTTAAATCGCACAAAAAATATTTTTAATTAACAAATCTATTTATGTCCCTCTTTTGTCACTATTATTAATTGTATACCTAAATTAATTTATATATATATATATATATATATATATATATCTATTTCAATTTATTTTAATGTTCACTTATACCTTTTGTATTGGATTACCTCAATCAATTTATATTTATTCTACTTTATCTGACTGTTCACTTCTATATCGTCTTAGAACGAAGTTCCTATGTATTGTATCTTTCTCAATTTTGTTTACTCTTCGTCATATTGGCAGTCTGTTTTGCCAGGAAGATATTAAAATAATAATAAACCATAAATAAACGTAGTATGTCTATAGCAGCTGTGTCCGATACTAAAGTTTCAAACTTAAAATTAAAAAATATATATATTTGAACAGACCTGTATTATTAATTAATATAAATTACAGTAATCACTAATTAGCAAGACATTTATGTAAATAATTTATTATTGGACGATGTCTGTGGCCCTCCAATAATATATTTTTTTTAATATTGGCCCTCAGTATTCATAATGTTGAGCACCCCTGGTCTATAGAAAAAAGAGAGACGAACAGAGGAGATGAAAATGAAATCAGTAACATTCCTCATACCCGCAATGGTAAAAACAAATTTCTGTACAATATAATATAACATAAATATTTATTTGTTATTCAGTCTAAAAGACTTATCAGTGTTTTAAAAAAGATCAATAAAATTTATAAAATATGTATTCATTGAAGTTGAGGTTAAAATAATGCTAACGTTTTGCACCTGTTGGCATCTTCAGGCACTTGAGCCAACAATATCATGTGATAGCCTACATTAATTTACAGTAAAAGGCATGGCTGTTGAATATATACATTAATCAATCTTTAAACTAACATATTAAAATCATTTGTGCAAATTAAATGATAAACTATAGTTGAGTTAATTATTGTTTTGATATGTGTGATAGTTGAATTAATTATCCTCATCTCTACTTAAATTTACGACAAAAATTAAAACAACTATAGGACACAAAGATTAAATTGTAGATTTAAAATGGATTCAAATTAAATAAAATATTACCTTGTAATAAAAATTGATTACTTCTATAATATCTTATTAATGTATACATTTGGTCGTATATTTTTACCAATTACTGGTTTGTGCCGTTGTTATTGATGTAATTATATGTATGACAATGATAGAATCTTATGGTTCTTATTGATTCCAATATTAAACTTCATATTGAGCGGACGTCGAAATAATTTCAGATGGTTCAAACGTAGAATGCAGGTATGACTTTCAACAGGAAGTTGAGCTGTTCATGATGCAATTCGTTCTAAAATATATACGTATCTTAAGTAACTAATATAAAATATTGCTCAAATGCCTAAAGATGCTAATAGGCGAAAACGTTAGCATTATTTTAACCTTTAACTTCAATGAATATTTATATTTATAAATTTTATTGATCTTTTTTTAAAACACTGACAAGTCATTTAGACTGAATAACAAATAAATATTTACGTTATATTGTATTGTATATTGACTTATCTGAAAATTACTACTACAATGCTTACTAAGAAAATTTTTGTAGGTCTATGTCGCCAAGAACACAAGAGTTTCAACCTTAAGGAATGTGAACAGAAACAGTCCGAAAGCCTCTCCTTCCGAGACCAGCAACGTCAGGGGGAGTAAACAGTATCCCTCTTAGATACTCTGTACTGTGATAATCACAACAAAATCGGCATAAGTAACATTACGAGTTTTGCTGCTCATCGGCCAGATTTTTCTTCCGTGACTGTACAAAATTAGGATGAAAATTCATTTTATTGTAAATGTGAAAAATATGTCCCTATCTATTAGTAACGAGTTCAAGAGCTAGATTCATTTTCCCCTGTCTTCCCTGATGATTGAATCAATAAGTAGCTCGGGAAAGATTGAACGTATCTTTATCTATGACTCTATGCAAAAATTAGAAAAAATCTCGCAATTTGCCTCAATTTGTTATAAAGTATAAGTATGAAAGACACGTGCAAAAATACTACGATACAGATCCTTCAAATAGATGTTCATCCGCAAGTATGCGACCGCATATGGTGGCTGAAAGCACGCTGTTCGCCGGGAGAGTCAGATATTCATAGTACCTTAAGTCAAGCGTATACGAGTATATTGCTCATGCAATCACTTACTTTTGTCACAAACGCCGTGAAGGTGTAAGAGATGTGTGGAGGCACAAGGAAATCATACCCAACATCTTCTATGACAAAGGTAGGTGGTTATTGTAGTTTTCATGAGCAACTTATCGCTTGACTTAAGGGGCTATGAATATCCAACTATGTTGGCAAAAAGCGTGCTTCCAGCCGCCATGGATGAACGTCTATTTGAAGGCTCTGAATATGTAGGCACATTGAGTATCACACAATACAAGAAGATAAATAAGTCTCCCATTCTTCACGTTCTTTCTTTCTCCTTCTACTCGGTACTAGTAAGGGTAGTCACCACGCTCCTTTGTCCTCCCATAAAGATTCGCTGCACAACAGGACTGAGTGAACCTCTGAACCATTCTGTAAGTTGCAGAGAACAAAAATCTACCTCCAACCAGAACTGAACTCAAGTTCTTCCATTATGTATGTCACTCTAGCGAAAGAATTCAAACCTAATTATGCTGCTAGTTTACTGTGATGGCTATGTTTCAGTTTTCTGGTTAAACCTGTAGGAATCTTGTTTGAATATACGAGTATTTCGTTGCTATATGTTCATAGCAGAGGTCTGGGGCGCGAGGTAGCGCTGCCATTGAGGCATTGTCGAGAGATCGAGAATTTAATTTCGGATGGGGTCATGAAATTTGCTCATTGGTCCAATTCTTCCGGCAGCACTATGGACCTAGGGTTTACTCAACCTGGAATAGAAATTGATACCACGGTCTTTCTTTGCGGCCAAAAATGGCCAGCACTTATAATTGACATCACTACTACTACTCAGTGTCGATCATTTTCTGAGATTGGAGCCTTAACATCTTGTCATCCTGAAGGTCCTTCAGGGTCTGCAATGCGGTGGCTTTGCTTTAATTGATCATCTCATTCAAAGATTTAGTTTATTTAATCTTCAAAATAAATTAAATTATGGTTTATTTAACGACACTTGCAACTGCAGAGTTTATATTGGCGTCACCGGTGTGCCAGAATTTTGTCCCGCAGGAGTTCTTTTACATGCCAGTAAATCTACTGACATGAGCCTGTCGCATTTAAACACACTTAAATGCCATTGACCTCGGCCGGGATCGAACCCGCAACCTCGAGCATAGAAGGCCAGCATCATACCAACTACTCTACCGAGGGCGATTTCAATATATTTTTTATTCCAGTAGGTCATTTTACGACGCTTTATCAACATCTTAGGTTATTTAGCATCTGAATGAGGTGAAGGTGATAATGCCGGTGAAATGAGTCCAGGGTCCAGTACCGAAAGTTACCCAGCATTGCTCATAATGGGTTGAGGGAAACCCCCGGAAAAAACCTCAACCTGATAACTTGCCCCGACCGGGAATCGAATCCGGGCCATTTATTTATTTCTCATCAATCTTGTCTGGACATGGCGGATTTGATGCATTCCAGTTCAAATCCGTCATTCCCACATCAAATACAAAGTAAATAATATAGGCTAACATTAATAGTTTCACAAGTACTATCCTATGAACTACTTCTTAATTTTCCAGCTCTGCTAATACCAGTATAATACTATTTAATATTGTATGTCTACCATACTACACTATACAACACGAATGCATTAATAATAATAATAATAATAATAATAATAATAATAATAATAATAATAATAATAATAATAAACTCACTTCACTAGATTTGCCATTCCTAAATGTTTTACTATTATTATTCTACTTCATCTTTTCATTTGTTTACTAAACTGTTTAACAAGTTACTAATCTGTCTACTCCTTAACTAATAGCTTTGTAGAGTGAAGGATTTTCTCACATTATAATCTCTCTTCAAGTGTTCTTTTATGTTTTTTTTTTTCATCTAATTTTGACTCTGAACAGAAATTCACCTAAGTTATTAAGCTTGTTAGTGTTTAACGACCCACTTAGTTTTGTGAAGGCTATTTTCTCGTTTACCTTCACAAATATATTATCTATTCCGCTAATTCTGAGGTCAATGGTCGCTGTGCATTTTAATAGTATATGTATTGCGTCTTCCAAACATCCGCATAGGGGACAAATATCCTTACCCACATTACCTCTTCTGTTTTTGAGTCTCCAAATACCCAATCTCCACCAGGCTAATCCTACTCTCACTTCTCTTGTGTTTAATCTGACATACTCTTCCTGTTCCCAGACGTTTTTATTTCTCTATAATATCTTAATGAATCCAAATTCGTTATATTACTAAAAACGTCCTGGCTTGAGATTTCGTATTCTCCATCTTTTATAGTTTTACCAATAATCTTGACATTTAGAGTCCCTCTTAATCTTCAATATATTTAGTTCGAACTTAGGGTTAAGATACAAATTAGATTAACTTTAAATGTTATTTTAAGTGATTTTGCTTCATTTAATTTAGGATGCTCATTATTATTATTATTATTATTATTATTATTATTATTATTGGTATTAATTATTATTAGTATTATCATTAATTTATTATTAATTGAGTTTTTTATTAGTTGTGTTTATTATTAACTGTCATCATTGAGCGTAATTAGTTACCACTGCCACCGAGTATTTATACCCATTTGCAGTGTGAATAAATACATACATCAGGGACGTAAATCTACGACATGGGTCTTCAGCTTTACTCCCTTCCCAGTGGCAGCTTTTCTATGAATTTCATCACCTTAGGAATGCTTTGAACCATGACTAGCCTGATAAACTCTATACGACCGAGTACTATTTGTATCAACTATTGATGAGAAAGAAGAAAATCTATATACGATCTAATTAATCGCGAATTGTGATAGTTACACTTTCTTTTATTGAATTTTATTTCATTTACTTTTGTATTTTGAAGAATGTTTAATTGAATGATAAGTACTAAAATAATTATCAATGTAACGTAAGTACAAGTGAACATACATGTAACACGAATAGAGTATTTCCTTTCAAGTATCATCATTACATACATATTTATAATTGCTGACGTCGAAAGCATAAACTAGTTCTTCAACATTTAATGGGAAATCCTGCGAGAGATGTTTTCTGACGAGCAACTCCCTTCATCGCATTTGTCGTACCTATTATTTTTTTTCAATGAAGTAAAAGTCTTGATCTTTACTCCCCACCTCGCATTGTGACTATAGAAGGGTACTTGTAAAAATGAGATAATTTTACATGCTAAAACGATTCAAAAAAGGGGAGAGGGGAAGAAAGGAAAGAAGAGATGCGTTTATCCCTCCCACCCTATCGGTAGTGATTGGGGACGAGAAATAAGAGATGCTAAACTGAAGGATGAGGTATAAATATGGGAGAGGAGTCACCTAGCAGACAGAGATCTGTGAAGTGGCCGACGCTTCGGAATCTTGCCAGCAGCCAAGGATTTGCTTGCAACATGAATACGGTATGTACAGTTCCATTGCGGAGTGTCAGGGTGCCGCACGGTTGCGAAACCCTGCTCTGTGAGAGGAGGCCATGAACACTTCCTCTCCGGGGTGGGATAGCCGTGCATAGCGCGACACTTCGTCGCTAGCCTATCCTCAAACTGTGTGGGAGATTTCTGCGACAAAATACACTTCAGAAATTAACTTCAAATATTTCTAATAACAATAAGTTACTTCAACTAACAAAACAGCAACACGTTATTTCAAGTAAAAAGTAATAAAAGTAACTCGAAATAAAATAATGTAATATAAAATGTAACTTAAAATCAATGTACATGTAAGGTAAGAGAAACATAACTGGTAATTGACTTCGGTACGCCAACAATCGAAAGGCTCCGATGTCGACTCTTCGACTATCTACATAGGCAACCGGTTGCAAATCCTTACGAGGCAAAATAGAATTTTCGAAAAATAAAAACGATCATCGGGTAGATTTTCTCGGCGCACTCCTGTTTCCCCTGATATTATTTAATTAATTATGTACTCTAAATCAAGTAATATTGTTTCATGAGAAATTTACTACCTTATCCAACGGGCACATGCCACATAGTAGTCCACGTCTGTGGAGTAACGGTTAGCGCGTCTGGCGGCGAAACCTGGTGGCCCGGGTTCGATTCCCGGTCGGGGCAAGTTACTTGGTTGAGGTTTTTCCGGCGTTTTCCCTCAACCCAATATGAGCAAATGCTGGGTAACTTTCGGTGCTGGACCCGGACTCATTTCGCCGGCATTACCACCTTCATCTCATTCAGACGCTAAATAACCTAAGATGTTGATAAAGCGTCGTAAAACAACCCACTAAAATAAATGCCACATAGTAGGAACTACTAACACATTACGAGAGAGAGCAGTATATAGCGAAATTATTAGGACATGATTGAATTAATTTTAGTTCGACAGACGACAGAAAATGCTCATTTATGAATCAATCGTGTAGTAGTAGATATTGAGTGAAGATTCTACATTTAATATTTAGAAATACTTAATACGCGGTATGTCCAAGAAAACAATGGTTTCATTCTAGAACTTCGTTCTTTAACTAATCTTTAATATTTTTTTGGTTTCATCAGACTTGAAGTATGAAACAGTAAAATATATACGAATATTGATAGCAAAATTAAACGGCAATACAGAAGAAGAATACTTTTTTGGAGCTTCAATGCGATGAGGTCGCTTTTCGAAATCAAGTAAAATAAACAAGGTAATTCTAAGTTTTCCTACACAGTTCTTGCACGTTGATAAAGCTGAAGCCAGGGTGTAACCCTTGAAATCAATTAGAATATTCAAGAAATTTACTTCATCTGATTGTTTAAGTTAGCAATCAGGGATTGTCCACTGCTCTTTCGATATTATTATTCTGGTTTAAAGGTAGCACAGCGTAAATGAATTGTAAGACAGTGAACAGGAAGTGAATTTTAACGTCTGACTACTTTCTGTTGTTTCCTATGACGAAATTCTGCTTAACTCATTTTATAGAGAAGAATTAGATTCATGTATGTAACTCGTGAACGATTGCATCTAACTACAGGCAGCAGACGCTCCTTATGTGGATAAGAACGGATTATAACTTAAAATAAATTATTTAAAATGTATGGAACTTGGGCACAAGGGAACTTAAATGTTCAGGCACTGCTGAAGTTATTGAAGAGAGATGTTAAAGAAATGAATGTCACAAAGGCGACATATTTTTTCTCACTGTAGGTTTCAAGTGTATCAGAACAATTCAGATCTTTTATCAACTTGATCGTTACCATTTATTTCTCTGAACTAATACTCAGAACACATGTCTTAATCATATTATTTAATATGCACCAAAAAAGGTGAACTTTCGTTTTGTGAGTTACATATAAAAATTATTCTCTCTCATTCTAAAATTAACTAATTTACAAGTAACATCTTTTGTCAACTGTACGGCTTAAGTAGATACGAGCAAATGAGTAGTTTAATATCAAAGACAGACATCTGTTGTCTCCATAGTTTTGATCTAGAGGCAATTTTTTAATTCACAGTGTTCTTTGTAATATTTAACACAATTTATTTTGTAAATATAGTGTTAGAGTTTGCATATGGTTTCACTATAACTGGAAAGAGCATGAAAAATTGTATAAAAAACCACAGCTATCTAAATTTCGATTGAGGTCAGATGTCCGTCTTTGATATTAAGCTACTCAAATATATAATTAATTTACACAAAACAGATGTACGTTTATGCAGACTGTGATTTGTGAAAATTTCCATTCGCAAGATATATAAAGATAATATATTATTCTTATATATTACCACCCCTACCCTTTAATTCCGAATTTTTTAAGACTTTGCATCAGTAGTTCAGCGACGAGTACGAAATTTCCTTAAAAAAATATACATTTTTGAAAAATGAATCCGATTGTCCCTGTTCTCCGCTATACCAGCGCTCTTCTGTGCTGTAGCCTCGGGCTTTAAAAACTTAGACCGGATTCAAAGAAAAAGTAGAAATTATTCTGTACATAGCACTTAATTTCTCTCATACAAACTTCTCACCTCTCAGTTTATTCCTTGTAACAAAATATCACGAACAAAGTCCTTGGCAATTCTGTAAGGAAAGTCATTGTACGATTTTCATTTTAAATAAAAATACTTTCATTTTTACTAAAATAAGGGCTTATTATATTTAATAAAAATTATTTCTGGCTAAAATACATAATGGATTCTAAATATGAACGAAATCGATCAATAGTTTACTACAAATAGTTGTGTATAGAAAAACAGGCAGATAATCGCCACGCTCAAAACTACTTTTTCAGAGTTTTCAGCGAAAATCTGGAAATCCGTTTTTCCAGTAGTACAGTTCTTTCTGTAATAAGAAAGTAAAAATATATAAATTTGCCAGGCATGTGGAAATTTGAATATATTAACATATTTCAAAATATTTATTTATACTGCAGGAAATAAGAAGCGACTATCAAATTAATTTCAGTATTTTCTTAATCTTTACATTGTTTTTTCCAACTACATCCTGAACGGTACAGTTTATAACTATAAAGATAGCGGACGTAAGTTCAATTTCCCGCGGAATTTTGTCCCCACTTCATTGAACTGGCGGTGTATCCTTTGCATTTTGATTTCACTGGATTGTCGTAAGCGGTGGCCTTGAATCGTTCTGGTTACTTGTGTATGTGTAATGTTGTTAGCCATGGTCACTCATGGATCAATGGCGGAATGTTGGCTTGGGAAAGAATTTATTTCAACACTATCTCCCTCAATCAAACATTTGTAGTTGACTGATCAGAATTTGAACTCAGATCTCCGATATTGACCATCCTGATAATAAAGAGAACATGAGTCGAGCAATTCAAATGCGATCATGCTGTATCATGACAGGTAACATGTGTATAATAAGACCAGTTTAATACGGTAGGTTGTTTTTCATGTTTCCTGGATGGGCTACTACAGTATCGTGGTTAGCTTGTGTAATAATACCTACATCCTGCCTTTTAAGAAACTCGCCTTTCGACCTATTGCTACTACCAACTGGAAATTGATGACAGATGGCAAATAAGGATTCAATTAGTTATGGACGGTGAAATTAATTTTCAATAACTTACATGTTCAACAGCAATCTATGATTTTCATGAGCTCGTTGATGTTTAACACCAATAACCACTTTATTTTAAATGTCAGTTCGTTAAAATATTTAAAAATTTTGTGAGATAGAGTATTTTATATAATGTTAATAAGTTATGGTCTGGCGCTGTGGAACGACAGTTTCTCAACCAAGAAATTTTTCTTTGTATGAAGTGGCTCGAAGGCTAGCACCGCAGCCTCCGATAAGCTTATTGTGCCTTACTACTCCTTTATTTATGAATGATTGTTGAAGTTCGAACGGGCGCTTTCTTTGTAGATATCGTGAGTCAGCTATGTCGTTCTGGTGAAGTCCCTCTAGAATGCCCTTCCGCCTCTCAAAATACTACTACTTCTCATACTAATGCCATCTGTACGCCATTCACAAAACTAAATCATACTGGCACAATTTTGGTTAATGTTATTGTAATTATGGTAAAAATAATATTGAAATGGAGAATGTTGGAGGAATGATCTTGGAAAATATGTAAACTCCTACAAAAACGCTCACAAACCTTGGCTTTTCTCACCACAAATACTATTCTGCATTTAGGGATTCGACGTTCTATGTGGAAATGTGTATCTAGGTGTTAGTTTCTTGTCTTATATTGCCCTACGTTTTCTCAATAGTATATATGCCATACTGTAAACACATCCGGGGAAACTCTTATTGTTTGAATTTCCCCTTGTGAAAATGCAGTATAGATAATCAGAAAAGAAAGTGATTTAACATAATTTGTAAGGGTTAGATTAATGGTTTACTATAAGATTAAATTCTATTTTCAATCTTGGTGAATAAAATCTTGTACAGAAAAATTTTCTAAGGGTATAGTTTTTTCATCACAGAATAAATACTTTATGTTTAATGTATCTTGTTTGAAACCCCTTCTCTTGAACAACGATTTGGTTTTATAGTTATCCAACTATATATAGTGCTCGAGGAAAAATCTTCAAAAGTTGATTGAATAATAGACAGTACGAAAAACTCTTACGAATATTGGCATAGTTCGTAGTGTTTTATACGTTGCCAAATTCTATATTTCATTTCAAATAGTATCCAGAGAGACGAACGTAAAATGACTGATCCACTGAAGGTCTCCAGACTGAAAATGACATTAATATTCGATCTCTATTGTTACAGACCTTGGAGAATATAGGCAATCGTATCTAAAATCTTAAAACCATTGTGTTGAATACATTCCATAAACTGATTCTCAAAGTGAAGCGATAAAACTTTATGACTCAAAATCTTTAAAACGATTGTGTTGAATACTTTCCATTCTCAAAGTGAAGTGATTAAACTTTATGACTCAAAATCTTAAAACGATTGTGTTGAATACTTTCCATAAACTTATTCTCAAAATGAAGTGATTAAACTTTGTCACTCCATTACTTTCCACTGCTTACAGTAGTACTTAATAAACAGATCTACAATTGTTTAACACTGGACAATTCGTAAACTGGATCCTTATCACATAGGTCTATATTGTTTAGTATGAATGTTTATAGAATATGATAGATACTCACGTATACTTGTCTTGTTTTCAGCTGTTATTTGTCGTGGCCACCACCGTGGCGCTAGTGTCGGCAGCTCCCCAGAGGGCGGAGGAGCCAATCGCCATCATCAGCCAGACCAACAACTTCAACGGAGATGGAACCTACGAGTATAGGTGAATTTAGGGGTCATTTGCACGAACTTGGTTTATACTATTATACGAATACATTTTCACATCACTATCAACTAAGTATCTCATTTAGCTCTAAAGCTATAATCACATTACATTTCATACTTACTGTTTTATACATTATGTTCTCTATTTGCAAATGCAAAGCGTTTCAAAATTATATCATAATTGAAATTAAAATTGAATGAGGGGATTTTCGACAAAGTGCTCAGATACGTCAAGTCTTGTATTTGGAAAGGAATATATTTATGGAAGCAAAATGTTTATGATTATTATTTTGCGAGTAATGACGTCATAGAGAACTATTTAAATAGCACAATATAGGTTTGAGTACAATCTGAAAGAGCATAATTTTTATGTATTATTTCAGTATTTTGTTTTATACAGGAGTAGTATGGTTAAGGATAGTATGGTAATAATGTAATTTTTAGTCATGCGCTGAGAAAGCAGTTTTATTGATGAAATCAACTTAAAACCAGATAGGCGTATTGTTAATGAAAAATGATCTTTTTATGTCCATAATATCTGAATTTTGCTACTATTCTACTCAGAGTTGAACCAGAAATAGATGGCCGATTTTGATAAGTTTCATTAAAAAGTGTGCATACATTTTTTTGCGTACATCTTCTGTCACCAAATCCTGTCACCAACAGAATCTCAATTCTTTCATTTTCTGTCAAGACTATCGTGTTTTATATTGGTTTCACCAATAAAAGCTTTCATAACACAGGGACTGGCAAAATATATCAACAACAAAATTCTTAACATAGCAAACATAACCACACTGCTTCTGTTCAGAACAAAATAATGAAATATTACATTGAAATATGCTCTTTCAGGTGATATTAAAAAACTACAGGGTGTCACTTAAAACTTATCTCTAACATCACAACTTGCACTACAATGGTCATGAAATATTTTTATTTCCATAAAAATATTCCTTTTCAAGTACAAGATTTGACGTGTCTGAAAATTTTGTTCAAAATCCCCTCATTCAATGTTAAATGAAATTATGCATTACTTTTGAAAATCCTGTATAATCAATATTATATGAATGGATTTTTTACACTGACAAATACTTCCATTTTCATAGTTGATTCAAATACCCTATAGGATCAAGACGTAGGATATGAATTGCTTTGCTTTAATAGTCCTTGTCCATTTACGTACACTTCTAGACAATAAATTTAGAAATTTGAAACAAGATTCTGTATAAAGGGTGGAAGGGAACCAATTACATTAATTCATAGTGGTAATAGATCAAATCAATAGTAACAAATTTTATCAAACAATTTTTGATATGTCCAATAGTTTTGAAAGTACGAAATGTAACGTGTTGCAACGCACCTTGAGATCACTGCTCCACAAGACTTGCGAGAGAAGAATATAAACAAAAACACCGTATCAGATATGCTTCGATCAAATTACTGTAGATGAACACAAAGAATTTAATCAATTAATTACGCAAATTGTTTGGTTTTTAACATTATTACGTTATAACTACTTTAACTCTAAATTTAATATCATGAAACTTATTTAACATTCTCAGTACCTGTTGATTTCTCCGCATTTACGTAACTTCAAAGTAGTAAATAATGTATTTTATAAAGCAAAACTATTTCCATTAAAGATTCTTTTACATTTGATGTAAACTCAAAATAATATTATTACGAATACACATTCCGTAACTTAATCTCCATTTAAGTTATTATCTTCGAATAAATAAAAAATAAATGAGCCTCATTTAGAAAAGCAATTAAGTTTACACTAATTTTAATTAATGAGTTAAGCGTTACGAATGAACAATAATTCGATCGAAACGTATCTGATAAGACGTTTTTGTTCACATTCTCTTCTCGCAAGTCTTGCAGAGTGGATGATTGCAGTTACACTCATCCCCACTGAGGAGAAATTACCTCAAGGAGCGCTGCAGCTTCACAACACGTTACATTTCGTATTCTCAAAACTATTGGACGTATCAAAAAACTTATTTTAGAAAACTTGTTCATATTGACTTCATCTATTGCTTCTGTGAATTAAGGTAATACTTTCTCTTCCAGGTTGTATAGTACAATAAATTGCAATTGCTAACGTTGGTCACGGAACATTGTGATTTTATTAAGATGTAGTAATTAACTGCAAATATAAAAAAGTACAAATATACTTTAAATCCAAATCAGTCATATTATTTTAGATAATATTGTCAAAATGTTTACAGCTTACTTTGCTTTAAATGAATGCTCAGAAACCAATAAAAACAGCAATGACCACCTATTAAAATGCTTACTTCAGAATCAATTAAAAAACGCCGGAGAAGTAGATATTTTGAAATGGAAAAGTGAAAATTGTATTTTAAAATACAACTGGCCTAAGTATCACAACAGATAAAGGTAACAAAGCGAGATTGGTTTTGAATAAAAGAGTCGTATGTTGCCAGTAAGAATTACTCAAATGCATTATGTGAGTTTCTTATTAGTGGCACTAAATTTTTACACAGAACTGCAGCATGGAAGACAGATCTAAGTTTATGATAAGATTATCATGATTAATGAGGAATGGAAGAAATCTGACAGACGACAAAAGTGCCTCGTGATATATATCTAACCCAGAAAGTGTCTCTAATTCACTAGAAATAGGCCTAATTACTACTCAAAACTCGTCGATATTTGAACCTAGGTCTTTGTTGTAGACTGCAAGCGATATAACCGTTCTACTAACCGTGTGTCGGGCACATTATATTCTATTCTACTTTCTTATATTTGATCCTGAAGTTAAGGTATGACTTTTTATGATGAGTACTAGGTTTGGATCCTAAGGAAATTAAGTGGAACTTAAGTACCTACAGATTGTGTACGTTTTTTACATCACTTTGGTTCCCCTGGTCGCATTCACCGATTTCTCCAAAACTCACCACCACCACCACTACCATCACCGTCACCACCATCACCACAATATTACCAATGGAGAAAGCAAGAGAACCCACTGTATAATATCATGTTTTTGGAATATCACTATTAGAAATTATGGTGGTGAAATACGTTCAGTCTGGTAGATCAGAAATTCAGCTCTTAAATTTATCCTCAAAATTTAAATTAGTGAACAGTAAAAGATATGAACTGCACAAAACTCATATATCTTGCTTATCAAATAGTTGTCTCATATGTTGTATGAGTACCGTACATTTAATGACTATAAGTTAGAATCCTCTCCACAAAAAGGGTAATATTTTGCTGCCAATGTGGTGTAGGCATACTGTATTGTCTCGATGATTCAACAATTCTGTTACTAGATGGATATTTCACAAAAGGCACAAGTTTAAATTGTCTATAGGCCAGGTAATTTGAAAGTTGTGAACAGCTGAGTTTTATAAAATCTAACTATACAAGTATTGAGAAATGATAATTAATTTTCAAGAAATATTAGCGAAACATTCATGATTTCATTATTAAATTATACCAAATTAAATAAATAATTATTGAAGATTTAGCCCAACTTACCCCGCAGCCTCTTCACCTATAAAACCCCGAAGTATACACTTGGATTCGGTACCCGGAAAAATTAGACATTCAAAAATAGTAAAACTCTTATTTTAAGTATATTTTAAGGAACTAAGGAACCGCATGTCAGTTCCTTTGATTTAGTAGCGCAACACCTAAGAAATATATACGCTCAGTTTCTGCGAGTGTGTCATAATTTCCAACTGTCTCACTGTCAATAAAATCTTAGACCACTAAGTTTATTATATGCTGTGATCAAAGCCACAGGAGTGGCCTTAAGACTATAAGCACCTGATTTCGGACTGAACATAAGCGAGTTCATTAAAGCAGAGAAAATAGATTTATATATTTGTCTTAACTTCCAGAACGGTTTAGAAACAACTCAGAATTGTATGAAAATAATGACCATCATCCTTGGTGAATTAGCCAGTCTAAACCTCGACCTGGGATGATTTATTTAAGGGTAGACAACAATTCTCAGCTTGAAGTCCTTTGAAAAAGAAAGAAGCTAGTAGCTTAATGTCAGATATTTATGATACAAAAATAATTTTCTACAAAGCTGACTAAAAACACTTCCGGAAAAGTTATCGGTTAGGATTAGCTGTTTCTAACCCCATCGAGATCTCAGCTTTGTGTTGTCTGTAACACTACGTCTCTACTGTATCTGCAAAACTACTTCTCTTCAAATATCACAAGTCTCTGATGAAAGAAAAATAAAAAAATGTAAATACGGCCAAATTAAGACACAATTCTGCAGTGTAACAAGGTCAGGACCTCGAAATAGAGAAGGGAGAATCGTGGCTTTAAAAAGTATTCGAGGACGCAAATATGAGCTGACAAATTTGATACACGAGGGTCGAACTTTTGTAATCGATTTATTACAGCTTTCCTATCCTGACATTTGGAAAAATGCATTAATGAAAATTTTAAATCGTAGATGAAGTAAAAAGATCATATCCCATATTGCTTTTAACATAAAAGTTTAATGTGAATACTACAATAGAGTTTTTGTATAGTAACAAGCATAAATCAGATTGCGTGAAGTCACTGTTGAGTCACATTTAGTTTTAAGGTAGATAATGATAATTTTTCCATCCATTTAAAATTTCAAACAACACATAGGCTAATGAAGGGTTGGATAGATGAAACCGGCCGTCTCATCTCATTTGATTTGAAATAAATTTTTTTCAAAGAAATGGAATAAAATGAATAACCTTCATAATTTATGTTGAAATTGCCCTCCACCAACCCACCAACATCTTAACACTTCCGTGCACGTCTTAACAGGTTCATATAGACACGTGCCAATTCCTCACGGCTGAGAGTGCGGGTGCTATTCCTGATGTTATTCTTCAGTTCATCAATAGTATGTGGATTCTGCTAGTACACTTTCCCCTTCAAGGACCTCTACAAATAAAAGTCACATGTCGACAAATCTGATGATCGCGGTGGCCACTCACAGTCATCACAGTGAACATCTGATGAACACGCGTAAGTGATCTCTTAGATGTGTGAGATGTTGCTCCATCTTGTTGAAAAAAGCAGTAATTACGCTCCTCTTCTGTTAGTTCGGGATAAAATTCATCTAAGAAGGTCAAGTATCTATCCATGTTGACTGTGATGCCAAAGAATATTGGACCGATAATGCGTTTCGCAGTCATAGCGCACCACACACCGATCTTTAGGTTGTGTATGGGTTGCTCGTACATTAGGTTAGGATTTTCTGTCGGCCAGTACTTCCTGTTCTGGGAGTTTACATATCCCGATATATGAAATCAAGCCTCATTATCATGATAAATAACGGCGAGTCCAAACGACCTTCTGTAACCATATTCAACAACCAGCAGAAAAGATTTACACGTTTATCCTTATCGGGCTCCTTCAATTGTTGCACAGTTGTCATTCGGTTTAAATTTCAATTTTAAATTTGACCACCGCGGTCATCAGATTTATCAACATGTGACTTTTATTTATGCGGGTACTTGAAGAAGAAAGTGTACGAGCAGAAACCCCATACTATTGATGAACTGAAGAATAACATCAGGAATAGAATCCACACTATCACCCGTGAGGAATTGGCACGTGCCTATATGAACCTGTTGAGCGTGCACAGAAATGTCTAGATGTTGGTGGAGGGCACTGTCAATTTTTATTATGAAGGTTAGTACAGGACACATTTATTTATTAATTTTATTCAATTTCTTTGAAAAAAAAGTTAATTTGAAATCAAATGAGATGAGAATATCTTCACAACGCTGTAGTATTACTTCCTTCCGCATATAGTGCTGACCTTGAATTACTTGGGTGAGTCAGGTTTGAAGCAGTTCGGTGTAAATCGAATTCTTATTGCAATGGTAATGATATGCTATGACTTCACTATGAGACTCCAAATAATATGTTGCCAACAAGAAAACATTAGTGTTCCAGTCACCTTTCTCTTACACGTGAGATCAATATTATAGTTATTTGACAATATTTTCTCAATAGCTAGAAAATGTTTCCTTCTTATATGATGATAGTCGTTCAGTTTTTAACAAGTTCTCATCTATATTGAAAATAATTCTGGACTTAAAACATCCACAGACGAATGAGTACAATAATTCTTATAAAATATATTATATTATCATGTATCATCTAATTATTGGAGTAAGTATAATTCAATCATAACATTCTTTTTCATCCCAAAAAAAAAAATTCCTCTTTCCCAACTTTCTGTACATTTTTTCTAATATCCTCCTTATGTTTGTCTCACTTGTACGCTTTTATTCACCTACCTCTCATTTTCTTTTTCTTTTTTTTTTGCCCTCTCTTCTTTACCTTTTAACTTATTCTTTTCATTGTTCTTCTCATGACCATTTCTTCTTTTACTCTTTGTTTCTTCTTATTTCCCTCCTTATGACCTTTTTTCTTTTTTAGCTATGTTTTACTTGTACTCTTCTTCCAGTTGTTTCCTGTTCTTCTACTTATCTTTTTCTTGTCCTTCTCCCTCTTTCCTCTTATTCTTTAAACTTTAACTCTTTTTCTTCACTCCGTACTAAACCAATTCTCTCTCCAAGCCTCTTAAAATTCCTAATCAGCTTTCATGAACTCATTCTCGATTAAATATGAAGGTCACTAATTCGCAGTAACAAAATTAGAGTCAAACTCTAAAATAAATTGCTTCTTTAATTTGTAAGGGAATTTAGTTTTAGAAGTTTAGTTAAAACACACTATATAATATTAAATATTAAATATTTGTAAAATATATTTCCATTAAGCTACAGTACATGTAGCGCACAAGTTGCGCGTTACCATAATTAAAACAATATTTACTATTTAGACAATTAGTTTCAACCTCAGACTCATCACCGGCTTATCTCTGGAGGCAGCGCCTTTGCATAGTCATTTGGAGCTTCGCTCAGGCAGGGTTCGATACCCGCTTGGGCTGATTGCTTGATTGAATTGAGGGGGTCAGCGGAACAGTGGTCTAACCCCCTCCTCAATGGGAAAAATTAAATATTGAGCCTTCTGTTGACGTCAACTATCTTCCTACGAAGTGGAGTAGACCAATCCACCATTATATAGCTTGTTAGGAAGCATGCAATTTTTCTCCTAAAAATATCACATACAATTTTAACTTGCTTTTTCTACATTTAAAAAAGTGGCTTAGACCACTGTTGCGCTGACCCCTCAATTTCTCCAATCGTAAGGCGAATTCCAGGTAATCACATGGCGAATCCTCAGCCTCATTTCGCCAAATACCATCCGCTAGCACCAATTCAGTGAACACTAAATAAGTTAGTAGTTTATACTTCTTCTTTTTCTTCTTCTTCTCCTCCTTCAGGTACAACTTCGTGGAAATTTTGACTTTCTCAACTATTTTGCGCCATTCATTTCGGTCTTGAATGAGTCTTGGCCAATTTCTTAATTCCAGCTTTCTAATATTCTTTATTACATCATCTTTCCATCTGTTCTTGAGTCTATCTCTATTTTGTATTCATAGGTTTCCAATTACAAATTTATCTTCATCCATGCTGTTGATATGCTCGAACCGAGCTAGTCTTTGTGTCTTTATATTATGATTAATTATGTTACGGTTTTGTATTAATTTATTAAGTTCCATGTTATTTTGAATTACCAGCTACCATCTCTTTAGTAGTTGATACAACTTCGTTAAATGACAGACTGAAAGAGAACCTCAGTCTCCACTACGAGTCATTATTGTCCCTCAGCGTCTGTGTATGTGTGATCACCTTTTAACAAGAATACGTGGGCGTGGGATAGTGACTATAGGTTACTGCTTGTCACACGAACCCACGGGTCGATGCATTGCCTAACACTTCACAGATATACGGACTTGAGGCAATAGGCAAAGATCAGACGTTTATGGAAAGTTGTGACGTTTGAAGCCCACCGTAAAAGAATTTCATTGTTGTTGCAATAACTAAGGAAATACCTGGGGATATTCAGAGGCAGCATTTCTTGTTTCGCAACTGGTTGCATAGGGAGCAGCGGGACGATTAGGGACTGAAAGAGAATGCGTGAAGCGATTGGTATTGTTATAGGTGTGACGGTATGCTCCGGAAAGAAAGTAAGTCGAGGTCTCATATCATAGATTTATAAAATTGTACAAAATGTGAAGAAAGATCAATTAATTACATTGTGCCATATATTTTATCACCATCAACATCAACTTCAGGGCTTGGGCCTACTGGCCCGTTGGAAAATGTGGAAGACCATCTCTCCAACTTTGTCTTGATCTTCCTATATTTCTTCGACCCGAAGGTCTATACATATAATAAAATCATCCTTTTAGGGATGCCGTTCTCCGTCATCGTTCGTATATGTTGAAATCAGTTATTTTAATTCGTCTCTACCTTTTCGTTTAAGTTATACATTTATAATTTATGCCTAATGCAACACTCTTTTTTTTTTTTTGGTCTCTTAAAGAAATTCCAACTACCGCCCTTAAAAAGCATTTCGAATGTTTCAATTTTCCTCTTGTCAGATTTTGTTAGATGCCACGTCTATGATCCACATGTGAGTACTGGGACTGCCATAATTTTATAAATTTTAATTAGGATTCTTTAGTAGTTCTATTTCTGAAACTGCTTCTTATTATAACACATATCTGTAGAAATCTTCCTAACTTATTTTTCATTCTTACATACTGTACTTCGCAAGTATGATGTCATGCATCCCAGGTAGTTAAAATAAGTCACTTTCTCAACTGTATTAGATTCTATTACTATTTTTGTTCTCTTGTGCAGATTCCGATAAATTCAATTTATGTTCTTTTTGAATTGATATGTTTAAATCATAATCACTGGTTAATTGCTTTTTGGAGTTACTTTTATGAAGAAGCTATTAACTTATAATTTGGTCAGCTGCAAATAATAGACAATTCATTCTTATTTATTTTATCACAAAATATTCCTCTAAAATATTCTGTCATTTATCCATGGCGTCTAAGTAAATATATATTACAATTATTATTATTATTATTATTATTATTATTATTATTATTATTATTATTATTATTATTATTATTAGGAATATTCCATTATGCAATGGTTCTCCTTCAACTCAAACCAATCTGCTGTCACCAAATATTCCTGTCTATATCATCATCATCATCATATCATCATCATCATCATCATCATCATCATCATCATATTCATCATCATCACTTAATCCTTTTCTCTGCACGCTCCGTCGAAACCCATCCCACCAACATTCTTGCGGTCTACTCCTTTCTCTTGTCCATTCCGCCGTCCAATTCAATATATTCCATGGTATTCTGTCGTCAGTCAGCCGTTTTAAATGTACATACCAATCCAAACTTTTTCCATCTATTGTTTCCATTATTATTATTATTATTATTATTATTATTATTATTATTATTATTATTATTCTGTGTTGAAAAGAAGACAACTTGCGACCTGTAACTTCATTAGCGCTTAATATTAATTTTGTGGGGGAAACGTGTATCATTCAAAAGTTACATTGTAATGGAATAAAATTTTACTGTCCGTGTGTCCCTGGAATATGCAAGAGGGAAAACCTGGAATGCGATGTTAACCGGTCTTCGACATTGCAAACCAACATATTAGCTCCATAGTGTAGAAGGAAATATACATGAATCTCTGCGAAAGAAGTGACGATTCGTGAAATACAGTTAAAAATCTCAAAATAATTCAATAAAATTTCTTTCTTACAGCTATGAAACAGCAAATGGTATCAAGGCACAGGAAGTGGGGACATTGAAGAAGGCCCAGAATCCAGAAGACGGAAACGTGGTCGTTTCTCAAGGGTCCTACACATACAAGACTCCGGAGGGAATTCAAATCACGCTCCAGTACGTCGCCGATGACGTCGGAGGTTTCGTACCTGTAGGAGACCATCTGCCCACCGCTCCACCAGTGCCACCTGCAATACAGAAGGCTCTGGACTACCTCGCCTCACTGCCACCCACCCCTGAGACACCAAGAGGTCGCCGTTAAAGAACGAATCATCGGAAATTTTCAAGTTCAAGAATAAAACACATTTGTACACTGCCCTTCAGAGTGATGTCTCCGCTGTTGGTTCAATTTCCAGTACATAGATGGCAGCATATTTAATGGAGTTCCAACGACCTCCGGTAGATGCTGCTGTACTAATGCACTGAAGACAGTGTACGTTTATAGGATTTGTTCTCTCCACTTAATATGTTCAGGGTTTGGCGGCAATGGTAATTTCTTTTGTCCGCCGTCTTCCGGTATCGTGAATTAAAAGAAGTTCCCAAAATGATTTTTGCATGTTGCATCATATTAACAGAAGTACAAATCTGGTGATGGTTTCTTTATTGAGTCCATAAAACTCTTAAAATACGTTAACTATGAAAGGATTTGTCTGCTTACTTTGCAAATATATTTACTTTTATGTTATAACACTTAAATATTCCCGCAGTTTAAGATAACTGCAAACATTTTGAAAACTTGTTGAAACGATTAAAATGTAAGTTCCTAATTTACTTTCTTTTTTATTTTACTGAAAAGAAATGATCCTTTAAGGAAAAGAAGAAAAGGCGAGGAGAGAATTATTGATCGTAATAATGATGGAAGTGCAATTTTGGGAATTTCTATATCGTTTATGATTACTGGAATACACTTCACTGGTTTGAGATCTGTACATTGTTACGCCAAATTTTTTATTTCAGTTGTTAAGCGTCATTTGAAACATACATAATCTTGTAAAGCTTGTAGGTTTTCCGAACCTGTAACTTATAATATCCTTGATATATTTGGAGCGAGTGCAGTCTTGCATGTTTTCTATTAATTCGCCTGCATAAAGATGACTTCCAGGTCTTGATTTCTTAGTCTGTTTTGTAACACTATCCTCAGCACGGTATGTGTATGTTGGTGCATTTTTTATTATCTTTTTTATGTGTGACTACATAGATTCTCTGCAGATTGTTGTGTAGTTCAGCTAGTGACCGTAAGAGTGCTTTATAATGTATGGTGGAGCCATCTAGTGTTGACTATTGAGAACTATGTTGAAAACAGCTTCATTGCGCTTTTTGTTTTTCATACTTCATGACGTAATACACTGTAAGATCTCTGTCACAGTATGGTTTGTAGATATGTTAATACTTATATTTTATTATGCAAGTTTGAAAGATAAAAACAAATAAAAATATATTATGTATGTTATATTTTATTAAATTAATATAGGTAGCCTATATACATTAATTTGGTAAGGAAACAAGAACAAAGCCCAATATTCTACCAGTCTATCTCGTCGGAGTTTTCTGTACTGCATTTAGATATTTAGAGTTTACATAATAGATAGAGAATTGGCTTTGTGTAGTCCATACGTTATTGAAGTCCAGGTTTTTGGTCATTTAGCCAAACTTAAAGACTGCTACGAACTAACAAAATGACCAGTGTCAGGAATGCCATTTGTCAGTGACCTGTAGGTTACGGTGCGAGGGAAATGAGGAAAGATAACCTATTCAACGAGACGATAATATTGCTATTACGCATTCAAAAATACAGACTTAGTACTTAAGACAGAGCTGGTTACTGAATGAAAATACATCATTAATTCGTTGTGCATGGGTTGATACGTGTGTGGCTGAAGTCACATCTGTCCGTCCTTCGAAGTTAAGATAAACCCATACGTCGTATGTCTCCTTGTCAGCTCGTAACTATTGATATGCCCAATCACGAAAGAAAGCATAAATGCTGTGATGGTGTCAGTTTTTTTTTGTTCCTATTCCGATCTGTCTCTCTTAATCTATTGTTAGATAAATTTGACTGATCAGATATTGTGAAACGCTTACTTGATATCTTCCAAGTGCTGGACAACGGGTCGGACATTTACTAAAGGAACGGTGAAAATACTACGATAATTTAAATATTTTGGAATAATAGACGGGAAAGAAGTTCTCATAGAAAGCCTGTTTCTACATTCAATTTTCCGCAATAAATTTCCTCCTGGAAACAACGAATTTGGTTTCTAGTATGGAAATTCTAGGCAACAGCCGTTCATAAAACACATGAAATGTTGTAATAATACAAAGTTCTGAATTTGGAATATTTTCTTACCGTTTCATTTTACACGCACACAAACATCCCCACCCACATATAAGTTATACATACCTAAATATTATACCATCACTAGTTACATACTATAACTATAATAGTAATGGTATTACAATTTTCAAACATAAAATAGTACAAAAGAGCGGAAAGAGTTTTTAGAATTCTAGTTTCCTAATTTCGTCTATGACTATGACTGAGACCGTAATAGGTCAATACCATCATAGATGAAGATGATGATAATAATAATAATAATAATAATAATAATAATCATCATCATCATCATCATCATCATTTTCACCTGGTCACAAGAAATCGAAATCGTCTCTACATTCTCTTCTTCATCTACACTAACTAAAGTCTACACACATCTCTCTTCTCATTAGGTTTGAAGACCATATGAACTATTTTTGTTGTGTCTATTCTTAATTCGTGTTATATCTAGTTAATTGTATTTTGTGATTTTAGAATATTGAAGTAGAAAATTATTAATTTTTCTTGTTTTTGAGGTTATTAACTTCGTTCATTTTGTTACGTAGGCATAACTTAAAAATTTCATTTCGGCACTTTCTTTTTCTTCTCTTTTCTACTCTATTTAGTGCCCAAGTTTCACATACATAATGCTAATATTGGTGTGGCCATTGGTTTGAAGAATTTTAGTTGTCTTTTCTAGATTTCTTTTTAAGGGTGTTATTGATAGTAAATTATCACACATTACTGAAGTGAATGTAGTCTATTTTGTATGTCTCACCAATATTACATAAGATATCACATATAGAATGTATAAATAACTGACTTCCTCTGCAATTTTGTGATGTATTCTTATTTTATATCTTACTGGGAGTTTATCTATAAAAGCCATCACTTTGAATGTTTTAACTTAAGTCTCTGAGCTACACTATATAACAATAATTGTGTAGCTATTTGTAAGCTATCTTTAGATTTGGCTACATGTGAAGATGATAGTAAGTATTTTGATGATCGTGTATTATTATATTGATAAAATTACCAGAAAGGAATCTGTTGTTGTTTAGTCAACAATCCGAAGACAGACTTGAACCTCATAAGTGACACCAATAAGGCAGCACTCATGAGGCATCTCAGAACATAATGGGATAGGTGGGCTAGGGTGTTAATAGCACTTATATACATAAATAAAGTTCTAACCAAAATATTTAACTAATGAAGATATGACAGAAAAGCTGCGTATAGGTACTTGCATATCATGTGGCATCATTGAAAAGCATTTAAAAAACTTGAACCTCAAAATACTTGTACAATTTTACAAACTGATGACAAACTCTGAGCTTTATGTGGAAGTAGAAAATGGGAAATAGTTGCGAAGCAGATAAAGGAAACAGAAATGAGATTTCTAATATCAGTAAGAAGTTGCATCTTAAGAGGCGGTAAGAGAAATTGTTACATTTGGGTAGAACTGAAAGTGTTAAATACATCTTGTACAATAATAAAATACAAAAACATATAACAGCACATGACAGGAATGTCTTAAACGAGCATACCTAAACTGCTAGTGACTATGAATCTGTTGAAAGAAAAAAAACAGTAGAACGACCGACGCAGTAAAAGATGCATTGACTAAAGTTCTATGAAGGTCGAAAAAACTATTTAATTGGGTTGTACTGTTCAAGATGTTGATGAGGTAGTGGAGTTTAGAATATTGTTCTTGTCACCACAATCATAAATTTTAATTATGAAACTCAAATTATGAAATAGATGAAATTATACTATCCGGATATTTCATTTGCTATTCATGATTTCTTATGTAGGCTTACATACATAATATACAGTAATTAAAACGTTTACCATAACATTGAAACGGATGAATTTAATTAAGATCAGGACAACGAAAGGACTAAAAGAAACGTGTATGTACTTTCCATTACAATCTACTGAAACAACACTACTAGCATATGAACTGCTCTCAGTGATTCTAAAGGAATGTAACGTGTATTAAACGGACATAAGTCTAGCTTCTGGGATGTTATATAATATCCATAGATATTAGGTGTGAACCATATCTTATATTAGCTCTGTTTGAAGGAGTGGCTGTACGGCATGGCTCCATTATGATTGGAGGCCAGTATATACTCAGGCACTGATGCTTTATTGGCCTGATAACTCTCGTATCCAAAAAGAAACTTAGTGTGCCTCTCGACTAAACTTTATTCTGTGTTGTCTCAAGGAGTTATTCTAGAACACGATAAGTAAGCCATTTTTAGTATAGTGAATATGAATTGTCTTCTTACTGGTGCAGCGGATATGAGGTCGAGTGTCAGGAAAAAAAACCTCTTTTCTTATACCCCTGTTCTTTAAATGATATTCTTCTTGTATTATCTCAAGCATTGGCTTTGTGTTATAGGCTATTAGTTATCTCGTGAAACCTACCTGCGCGTCAAGGGAAGAAGGAAGTGTACTGAGAAGCTTCCCTCCCCCGCTACGCTTCCACTTGTAGCTAGCGAGCTCACTTGCCCCACCATAAGGTTCTTACTATGAGCTATTGCGCACGCAAGCATTTGATTTCACTAGATAACGAATGTCCTAAATATTTACTATACGGTTAGGAAGCAAAATGTGAATGTGTAGTGTTGCTACAACGGCAGCATTGGGCTTGATTGAAGGCGTAAAGAGCTAAGGGAGCTAATCTTTCATATACGACAGAAAATAAGAAGAAAAGATTACATATCATAATAAGGAAAAAAACAGGAAGTGTAAGAAAATGAATTCGGTAATAGTCTCAGTTATGTTGATACGAATCGACATGGAATTTTAGTTACGAAATGTGATGTAAAGATTTTAAAATATCTCAAGAATGAGCGGAAAAAACTAAAAGTTTTACTCATCATCACCATCACTGCCAATATCATCGTTATCATCATGAGCGTAAATATTTTTCCTTTCATGCATTTATATCTTAGATACTAATCGTTCTTGAAAATTATAAACCAATTACAATTTTACATCTAACGGGACTTCCTGAAAATGTGATCGTCACTTAGTTCTGGACAGGAGAAGAAAGGACATGCAATACAGAGTGGAAAGTGTTCAATGACAGTCCTTTTAAGAGACGAATCCTGAGAATGTTACCAATGGAAAAGTCCTGTACTATTTTGTTCCTTCGCTCTTAGATTTACTTGAAATAATTATTTCACATGACTATTTCGTTTATATGACGTCATTACATTTTCGGCCAATGAAGAGTAATGAAATTTTGAATTCCAACCAATCACAGTCAGACATTGCGATAATTTCTGCAGCTCGATTTATCACTATCAGTTTTTATCGCATGGTCGTTCTTTTGTTTAGTCAGTGTCGCCAACTGTTTCCACGTAAATCGAATGAACATGAATCCATTGCACTAAATAAAGTGCGAAATCCTACTTCCACATCTGCATCTTCATCTTCTAATTCCATATCCTTTGTATCTAAAAAAAATGACACTCCTTCATAACAATAATTGTTCATTTAATTAATGTATTAATCAAGTAATTTGTAATTATACTATAAAATGTTTAAATTAAGTTATGATTTCAGCCGATAATGAAAACTTATTTCTGTTATAATAACAAGAGAAAAGCGCAGTGCATGTAATTAACATTTTTAAACCTGTAGGCTATTTCGCTTTTCTCAATTGGCATTACTGAATAACGTTCAATTTCTTTATTGCAGTAATCGTTATTCATCTATTTCGACTTCACAGTGTCTCAATAGGTTAAGTATTCGTAAATATACAATTATTAAATTTTGTGAGCGAATTTTAGGGATGTATTATTTACATTTTTATTTTATTCACGAAATATTCCTAATAAATAACATTACTGTAGATACATTTTGATCCCATTATCTTTAAAAATACATTTAGATATACACATTTTATAAACGTCTTCACATTAGAGTTCCAAGACATAATTTTGCATAATCTTTATGTCACGTTTACAGTTTCAGAATACTTTTATGCATTCATTGTCCCGCGCTGTGGCGTCGTGGTCTAAGGCATCCTGCCTAGGACTCGCGTTACGGAATGCGCGTTGGTTCGAGTCCTCGTAAGGAAAGAAATTTTATCATGAAATTTCGGCCAGTGTATGGGACCGGTGCCCACCCAGCATCGTGATGCACTTGGGGAGCTACGACAGGTAGCGAAATCCGGTTGGGAATGCCTGCTATAACGGCTGGGGAGATAATCGTGCTAACCACACGATACTTCCATTCTGGTTCGGCATGTGGACGTGAGACCAGCAGCCGGCTGGTCGGTCTAGGCCCTTCACGGGCTGTAGCGCCACGGATTATTATTTATTATTAATGCATTCATTAATGGATACATGGCAACACTGTTAACAGACCCATGCTTCATGCTAAAGCTTTGCTACCTCGGGACGTAAGGACAGACACCTCGTGAAATAGTTCTGATGTTGACATTGACTATATAACCGCACTCATTGCTGAGGAGAAGGGGTGTTTTCATGTATTGGCAAATGCTTCTGCATGTACAATTTTTTTCTAGATACAAAGTCGATTTCCCACTGAATAAAAAGAAATAACGGAAAATGGCAAAGCAAACTTCTGTTTCCTTGGTCTTAAGTATTTACTCTGTCAAGATACTCTCACTAAACGTCTTCCACACTGTAAATACAGTCTCCTTCAAAGGGGGATAAAATTCCATTTTCAAATCCTGAGTCGATTTTGAGTCCGCTGATAATAACGCTACAACCATGCCAAAACGGAAGATTATTATATTTGTTATATATAATTACAATAATTTAAATACATTTATGCTCGACCATGCCGAAATGTAGTAATTATACACCTGGTAGCAGTCCTTTAATGCATGTCATTAAAGTACACCTATTCATTAAAGTTCAGGTTTTCGATTATTCTCGGATATGCAATCGAAAGACAACGAGGGAAACGTCACGGAGGCTGGAAATCCAATACTGTCGCAGAAGGTTATGTTCTGTTACTATAATAATTAGCGTTACTTGTAAATAATATTCAAATAAATTCAATTTATAATCTCGTTTTCAATTCTAAATCAATTTCCAGGTTATATCAAAATTAGTTTATGTTATTCTCTACATTACATCAAGGTAAATGACATTACTGTTCCTCGGAAAAAATCAATACTTTCGCGTCTGCGCACATCTCACAATTCAAGAGCTATGCACAAGGTCACTTCCGATCTTCAGTCAGATACAAATAAAATGAATACTTCTGAATAATTTCAAGTTAGAAATATGGTCGAGCATAAAAAGTCGTATGAAAGTTGCCTATAATGGTAATTAAGACGCTCGTATGAAAATTATGAAACTCGCTTGCGCTCGTTTCATAAACAAACATACTCGCGTCTTAATTACTATCATTATAGGCTCGTTGCATAATGTACTATTATTTGTGTATTTTCATATAGCATCGTTTATTATATATATATATATATATATATATATATATGTATATATTTTTTTCCAATTAATAATTATTCTCGATTTCGGGCTGAGTTACAAGGTAAGAGTTCAGTGCTATATCAATGCCAGTCTCTGTACAATGAACTTCACTGTTTCCATCCGACATCAATGACAAAAAGTATCCGCTTTTTTTTTTCCTACGTAATTTTCTTCTAAGGTATCAGAACTCGTTACAGTAGCCTAAACTCAACTCAGCCTGATCACAATCTAATGCGTTGGGCCTGCGCAACACCGTCTCGTCATGGCGTCAGGTAACATATGTGTAAGAAATAAATTGGCTAGAAGATGGTCTCGGCGCACCAAATATGGAAATATGCTCAAGCAGAACTGCAATGAACTTCGTTACATAACATCAGCATCTTAACTATGAACTCTGTCTGTATGTGAATGTGAATATGGATGTACGTATACAGGCTGTATGGGGTATAAGTGCCATTATTTTAACTGATGATTATTCATGTCATAAGGAAGAAAAAAATGTCCTTACAATTTTTTTCCCTTAACTAATTATTAAACTTACAATATTATACGTTTTGCAACGTTGCTGGATGAGGAGGAGAGGGTTTAGAAGTATACAGTACAGCTCAAGCGGGAAGGAGGTGGTTTAGAAGTACATAGTACAGCTCAAGCGGGTGCAGACATACCGAAACAAAACAGATAATCTGTTCTAATGCAGGAGCGGACCATGGCAATACTGTTGTGTTGTTTACATGAAACGAGCAGCAAAGTACAAACTTTCAATATCATTAATAGACCTTTATGGTAAATTTACATTTCATGTAACAATATTGCTTCATTTTTAAATTGTAGGTATAAAAAATAAACAATAATGTTTCTCTGCACAAAATCACACGAACTTATTTTCTAATGCAACATTTTAATCTTTCCCGCTTCCGTAAAGCAGTATTATTTTTAAACAAAATTTCTGGTTGTGTGTTTATCGAAACGAGGTAAGAAACTTCTAGTTTATAATAATCGTTGAGAAACTGCTACAAAAGTTTGCCGATTAGGTAAAGTTCTGTGAGGAAAACGTTAACGGTACATCCTTCTTGCCGCACTTGAATTACGACGACTTTCTTCCATAAATTAATAACATATGATATTCCTAAACTGTGAATGACATTGTAAGTTGTTTATCGAATACCCTGTACTGAACTGTCATCCGCTCGGCAGTAGAGCTATGGACAGGGAGCTTGAACTCAGCTGACTCGTACTTACGTCTGTGCAGAGGACTGCTTGCTGAACGTTGCCACATCTCTCACGCCAGAATATTAACAAATTTAAACATGCATTTTTATTTAATTTCACGAAAATGTAATAGAACACGCAAATACCTATTGAAACTAATATTAACTGTTTGCTAGATATTCCTACTGATGTAATTGTTTTCGTAATCTTACTAACGGTATGAGCAGTATAACGCAAATAAAATAAAGAAAGAAATATTTTTTTTCTGGGAAAGCTATCGAGTTTTGACCCAATGTTGTACGGACATTTTTGGATCCTGTAGACCGTCCCTGACGACTGTGAAAAGGACGGCACTTATACCCCTTACATCCTGTATATGTGTGTGTGTGTGTGTGTGTGTGTGTGCATGCAGTGCATGAATGTTCTTCTTTTTTCCGAAACTTTCAGAGTCTCTTTCGACCTGTTAATTCAAAAGGTAACATGTTCTTGCTTTCATTTGCCAGTATCTTACTAAGGTTTGAGTGGGGATATATTATTTATATGTTTTATAATTTTTAAATCGGTTTAGTATTTAAAGTTGTGTTGTAGTCATATTTTTTGTAATTTCAAATTGTGTATGATCCCATATTGTTGTGCACTTTTCTAGTTATTGTAATGTTTACAATGGACCGAGATATGGTAAATTAATTTTTTTATTTCTGCATTATGTAATATACAGAATGGAAGTGAAATAATCCTGCAGATTGAAAGGGACGATAGGGTACAATTAAATTAATGGACAACCTAAATTATGTTTTGTGATTAAATGCATGGTTAATTAGAAAATTAAGTTGAAAGTTTCAGCAATCTGACAACATCGCCGCTAACACACCCCTTTTCCTTCCTTCCGTAATGCAGATGTAAGAGATCAACGAACTCGGGTCTGTCTCCCTAGGTCAGTGAGCCATAGATGACATTTCTTTTAATTATTCTACGTGTTCAAATTTGAATAGGGGTTTCCGGCGTTGTTTCTTTATATCCATAAGGTCATTACCACGGAGAGGGTTCAATCCTCAAGGCATACGTAGATCAGCAACGTAGGCCTTGTCTGTTGTTGACGTTGGATATTTTTCTTTTTTTTTTGTCAACAAATGAATGCAGCCATGCATTAAAAGTAGAAATATATCTATAATGTCTCTCTCTATTTAAAAGTCCGCCCATCAATAACTTTCCATTCGATACATTTCAGAAATAGGTACATGAAGATAAATCGATGTATGTTAACCAAAATTACTTTATCCTGAAGTATTTTACATTCCACCCGAGACACTCTGTATACAGGAATAAAAATTGTTGACTATTTAATAAATCTACAAATACAGATTGGAAGTGAAATAACTAACCCTGTAGATTTTCAGAGAAAATAGCTCATGTTGTATGTAACAAAAATGTGGTACTACCATATTTGTGGAATGTTCATAGTTTTCTCAGAAAAAATGTTTTTGTCCCAAATGTTTAACACCCTCTTATTCGGTCACTCTTGCGAGTATTATCGTGATTTTTGTCCATATCGGTAGAAAATCTAAGATAAAGAATCATTTATTCCTCTGGAGTATTTCCATAGCTTGGACGGTTTTCGATTAAATTTAATTTTAAAGCCACTAATTTTAAGCCACTGAACGATGCAAACAGACTGAAACATTGCCAGGGAGGGAGAGGTTCACCTAAGGCAGTCTTGTCAAGGTCACTCGCCACTACGAGAGGGTTGTGGCTCGCGTGGCAATTGTAGCAGCTGTCTTCTGTAAACAATAATATCCTACGAACTAAACCTCGCGATACTTACAAACATATTACAACGTTTTTATGTTAAATGTTAAAATTATTATGCTATACGTAAAATCCAGGACTCTGTGCACAATATGCTCGTATTGAAATACATTCATACAAGCGGTTTACACCGAAACTATAATATTAGACAAGCTTATTGAAAAATATTTAATTAGTTAATTACATAATATTTTATTTTCCCCCTCATATTTATCTCATTCCTTTTTCATTTGTGCTTTTTGTATTTATATCTGTAATTTCACTTCTATTTCTTTTCCTTCTTCTCTCTGCATTTGTTTCTTGTATATGTCTATTTGTATTCTGGTGGAATGGTAGAGAAACACCTGCCCTTGGGCAGAACAATGAATGACTGTATGAATGAATGATTGATAATAATAATAATAATAATAATAATAATAATAATAATAATAATAATAATAATAATAATAATAATGTCGGCCTTGGTGGCGCAGTCGGTAGAGTGCTGGCCTTCTGTGCCCAAGGTTCCAGGTTCGATCCCGGCCCAGGTCGTGACCGGTCGGTGGCATTCAAGTGTGCTTAAATGCGACAGGCTCATGTCAATATATTTACTGGTATGTAAAAGAACTTCTGCAGGACAAAATTCCGGTACACCGGCGATGCTGATATAACCTCGGCAGTTGCAAGCGTGGTTAAATAAAACATAATACAACAATTTTAATAACGATAAAAATAATAAAATTAAAATAAATGTAATAATAATAATAATAATAATAATAATAATAATAATAAACTCTATTGGTAGAAAAAGTTCTTCACCATCATCATCAACTACAAGGACTGAGCCACTCTTGGCCGTTCCGCCTCCAAACTGTAATAGTTTTATTGACTGCTACATCTCAATTCCGGGCGTCCCACATTCTTTTATCCCTTTGGGGTATATTGATGTCTAACTGTAGGTGATCTGCTATTTTCCATACGTAGCATATGCACATCTCATTTAGCTCTGTTATTATTGTTTGTACAATATTGGTCACTCCCAGTCCCGTACGTACTCGTACATTGGCATAGAGTACATCCAGCCACTGCTCTCTGAAGCTTCTCTTCTCCCCATTTGACTTTTTGTGAGTATCCACTTTTTAGAATTATACAAAGTGAACAGTAAGTAATGTTAATTTTAATCGGTTATTCTTTGAGATATTTCAAACAAAAAAGTTTAATACAATTTTGCTCCTTTTTGCTTCCATTTCGAGATAAAAATTATTGTTTTATATGAATAATTTCTTGGCTTGTTTTGGGGAAGTCATTGATTGTATTCCCAATATACTCAGTCAATTCAAGAGAACAGTATATTATGAAAATAAATTATTGAAAGAATTTTAGTTTTTTTCTTTAAATGTGCAGAAATTTGATCCGAACAAACGTAACATTGAACAATTACTTTGTAAAGTTATATTTGTACGGATCAAATTTCTGCATATTTAAAGGACAAAACTGAATTCTTTCAATCATTTATTATCCTTATACACTGCTCTCTCAAGTTGACTGTGCATATTGGAAATTAAATCAATGGCTTTCCCAAAACACTCCATGAAATATTTCATATAAAACAATTTTTGTCTCGAAAAGGAAGCAAAAACGATAACATCCTTTAAATTAATGACATTGTTTACGGTTCAACCTCTATATCAGAAGTGAAATACGATCCCGGGCCAGGTCAATGGCATTTAATTGTGCATAAATGCGACAGGCTCATGTAAGTAGATTTACTGGCATGTAAAATAACTCCTGCGGGACAAAATTCAGGCACACTGGCGACGCTGATATAACGTCGACAGTTGCGGGCGTCATTAAATAAAACATAACATTTAGAAGTTAAATAGCTACAATTTTATAAAACTTCAACATTCTCTCTCTTCTTACTTTTTTTTAATAGTGCTCGTCTCAATGTTAACAAAATTGTTTGAATTTATATAATTTGTATCAACATCTTTATTTTCGTTGTGAGACCTGGCATCCCAAACTTGAAAGTGAAAATGGCAAGAATTAGAAACCACCATCGCAGCTCAAGGAAAGAAGGTTCTCTCGGTGTTGAGTCTGACATCAGGCGTTTGTTCGCGTTTTGCCTGGGCTGATTACCTGTTTCAGTTTTATCCGAGGTTTTCCGCAACTGTAATGTCAAGTAATAGCATGGTGAACTCTGACTCATCTCGCAAAATACCATCTCCATACTACCAATTCTCCTGATCTAAATACAACGTCGTTAAACAACTGATTAAACATATTTTGAAGCAGTCAGAAGTATGAGTCCTTTCAACCACTATTCGAAATAATAAGAAAGTCACTAAGATCGCAACTACTAAAATTAACCTCATGAACAAAATCCTGTCTAAAATTACGAGTAGAAGCTAGGTACATATCGTCGTTGTTCCTGTAGAAAATCCTATGTGACATATTTATAGATTTTCAGATATTTGCTCTATTAAATAACTAAATAGTGATACAGAAAATAGTAAAATGTCCTATATGTAATTATATTTATTTGTTTCGAAAATGTAAGAATTCACAGTCTCCTATGTACGGCTGCCATAGGATGAATAAATGTGTTTTTTCTTCCTACTGAAAAATTTTATATTTTACACATAGGAGTTATTGCAGGAACAACGACGATATAGCCTATTACACATATGTCAGATCAGTGTGCAGTAGTAAAAAATGAGACAAGACACTGTACAGAGTAGGTAGAGATGCAGAATATCAGTAAGTATTTTTTAATGAAGTCCTTCGGCACGTTAGGCGAATTTAAGGTGTGTATTCAAATGTGTTAAAACGATGGAAAATTCTCTTCCGTAAGTACATGGATGATATTTTATTCTATCGTGCAAATGACAATATCTGTAAAACTCACGAAGTTAACCTTTGATCAGCTACGATCGGCTTGTCTGTGAAGACAGCAACACACTTTGTTTGTTTTACCGTTAACTGAAACTTGTTCCAACGTACAGACTACTCCATACCTCTCTGACACAGTATTGAGTAATAATGCACTAAACATTACGCATACTGCTCACAAGAGTGAGGCAGGAACGCATCAAAGAGCTCAGTCCTTCAAGATTGATGACTGATTATACCACCACCACCACCACCACCACCACCACCACCACAACAATTAATTATCCCTGTAATTGATGAACTTAGATTTTGCATAATTCATGCGCTGGTTGCAATAATAGCTTAACTCTACTTAAGTCGTATTCCTGCGATGGAATGTTCATGTCTTCTCTTTCGACTTTAAAAATTGTATTTTATTTCGTTGACTCTAAAGGGGAGGACAGTTCATAATTCGAAGTGCTGTGCTACGTCAAAAGTTTCAAAATTCGCAATACAAGAATAAGTTATGTTACACCCATGTTAAATACATCAGGGTCTTTGGCAGTATCTTGTACTTACAATACCATTTTCCGGCCATTCACTTTTAATCTAAAAAGACTCCCCTCGTCCTGGCTTAAAATTATCAAAGAAAAACGATATTACTCGTATTTCATTATTGAAATCCTCGAAACCAGAAAATGCATGTTCTGAATCAGTTCTGGATCGAAATCATCCTAAAAGTGAAATCAGTGAACATGAATAAGAATATTTTACATTTTAGTCAAGGAATTTTCATCTGTAGCATAGTCTCAGAACTAATTTTCTTACTATATCTTCTACTTTTCTCATTAGAAATTTAAAAAAAAAATCTTATTTTGTTTCTACAGTATATTTCCATAAAAGGGTAAGGGTTTATAGGCTAAAAATTCTTATTGTGTATTATTTTGATAAGCTCAAGCCTTAATGTACTTTACTATTACTTCTTATTATTCATTCAACAAAGTTCGTGTATGTTAGTGAAATAAAACTTTTCTACTGGTTTTAATGCCTAGATTCTCTAATTTAAAAAGTCTCAGACTTTGTATGAAATAACGACTTAAGTTTCCCATAATTTATTAACAAATATTTAAAAATGGGCTGTGTTTAAATTATAACGGATATTGAATTTGAATAATTTATACAGTATGAAGTACAGTATTATACAAAACAAACGATTCGAGTACATGTACTAACAAAATTTCTACATTGTTCTAAAACTTCGACATTGTTTTTCTCAAAATATTAGTTTTCAACTTAAGCTGTTATTGCACCCAGCGCCTCAATTATAAAATATTTATCACAATAATAATAATAATAATAATAATAATAATAATAATAATAATAATAATAATAATAATTTTTTATCTAAGTCATTAATATCATTCATATCATTGTGTTAATGTTGTAGCTCTTGTGCTATCCTCTTATGGGCTAGTCGCTGTTGGCTAGCATATTAATATTAATAAAAATAATTAAATAAATTAAGAAATATTGTATTTTGGTGCTTCGCTAACAGAAGGATTAACTCGTCCGATTTTCTCGCCGAAATATTAGTAGCAGTAGCAGCAGTAGTAATAGATCTAGAAGTAGTTTTAGTGCAAATTCTTTACTGTAAATGTGTAGTAATTTTTTTAATGTTCGATCAAAGAGAGATGATAAGTTTAGGGTTATATTTGACACTTTTGTGCTGAATACTCTACATAATTTAAAAATGAAATGATTTATAATACTCGTAGCTAAAATAAGATACGAGAAAATTTAGCCCTCAAAAATGTTATTATTATATAAATTGCTTTTCAAATATTTTATGTAAACTTTTATTAGATTTGTCTTTTTATAGTGAACTACGATTTCATTATACATTTTCATTCTTTGTTATTGTTTGTGGTGTGGGAACATTCACTAAATTGTTGACACTTCGTAACTGAACTGCAGAAGCTAGGTTAGAAAATACATTTTTCCTTTCCCTGCATTCTCGCACTCATTTCTAATTCTTTTTTCATTCTTGGCTCAATTATATGCGGTTCATTTGCACGCCTTCTTTCACGTCATGCTCTGTTCTTTCAGCCGCAGGTTTCAGCATATTTACAACAAAAATCTTCAGTGACTGATTTCGTCTGTATAACGTCACAACACTATACAGAAGACGCACTGATCGGCAGCACTGATTTATGCATTAATTTGAGCAAATTTATGAAGAACAGCAAGCATAAACGACTTTATTTACAGTACACAATACCATACTGTAACAAGTTCAAACAATCCCTTAGCAACAGTATGCAAAGTCCTCTTAAAACGTCCCTCACAGAAATGTGTTCCACGGGGTACAACTCGTACTCTGACTAAAAAATTTTAACCTGAATAATATTAATAATAATAATAATAATAATAATAATAATAATAATAACAACAACATTTAGGCGTAATAGAAACAATAGCATTAGATGACTCCTGGTAGTTGAATAGCAGTGGTAATAGCAGGCATAGTAGTAGAAATATGATATAGTCTATTTCATGTCATCAATTTTATTACAGCCATCTAAAGTGGATCTCAGAGTAATAGAAAATAGTAGTAGGCCTAATATTATTTGAATTAGTAGTAGTATTGTGTAGTTAGTAATAATGTTAGTATTAGGCCTAGTTCTTCAGTTGAAGAACTAGCGAAGTAACAGTAACGAATTTTTCTCCTTTTGTATATTTCCTTTGCGTAATTCTGTTTATTCCACTTTTATCTGTAGAAATTTCACATTCCATTACACTTCTTTGTTCTAAAAGTAGGCTAGACTTGGTAAAAATAAAATAAGTAGCGTTTTGTAACTTAGCTCACTTTCTCACTGAACGACTCAATTTTCATAGCAATGTATGTTTTTTCTGAGCCATTCTGAAGGCTTACTTTGTTGAACAGTAGAGTACAGCTGTCACGTGACACGAGGATGCTACTGAGAGTGAAAGTCGTTTTTAAAAGGAGGGAATAAATCAGACAGCGCATCAAGAGACAGCAATAAAAGTAGTAAGAAGTGCTGGAGACGTGTAACAGAGGCTCTGGGTCAAGGAGAGCGAGGTTTGGTACTCCTGGTATGCGGGAGAGTTTCAAAGTCACTTGGCAGCATTATGGTTTCCTTATTGAGACGCGAGATGGCATTAACATATGTTGTCAGACTGTTAACGACTTTTATTCCCTTCTATACACAATTAGCGTAAGTACTCAACAGAACTGTACGCAAATTAATGGTAAATAATTTACCGTTCTGGAATATATTAATGTAATAGTTCCCTTAGAACAGTAAAATATTATTCATTATCCCCAAACCGAAGTCGACGAAGTATTATATAAAATACAATCGCTAACTCACTGACTTCAATTTTGTCTACCAAGCTATTTATACGAAATCTTTGAGTTTTAACCCTTCTTTTACCAAGGTTTTTCACAAATTACTACAACCACGGGGAGTACTAAATTATCCGCATCAAAATTATATACCGGTCTTTGTTAAACCATTTGGAATATAAACGGTTTATGTATTATTAGTGATGGAGGAAATCATTTAAATACCGATATATTGATGTTGCAATATATTGCAAACCTAATTTTTATAAAATATATAGCCTATATTGCAAAAAAATAGATCGATATTCCGTAAGCAAATTGCATTTTCAGGTGTACAGGTATTAGAATAAAAGTACTTAAATTTTGACATTCCTTTTTATCATTGAAATTAACATCATAACAGTCAAAAGAATAAATGTAAAATTTTAACAGTAAACAATACATTCTCAATACCATATGATATAGGTCCTAATCTAAATCAAAATTATGGTGGAGGTAAGGTGAGCTTAAACGATATAGTGGAAAAGAGTTAAATGAACTCTACATGGTTGAGTATTTGATATTGAAACATGATTGAATTATTCTAATTTTATATAGGATTCAATCCAGGCACAGATACAATGATTTTTTTTACCTAACAATTTAATCATTTTTAAATGTAAGTAAACAGAAATAGTTATTATTTTTTATGTAAGTAAACAGTTCTTAGAATGTTACAAGTTTTTTCAAACTTCATAGTTAATTTGATACAATCCTTCTATAGTAATTTCCCATTGCAAGTTATTGTTACACTCCAACATTCAAAACAACATTGGTGATGATGATGATAGGGATAGAATTTTTATGCACTGAAAGATATAATAAGAAAACAGAATGTGAGTACTAGGTTGTGCATAGAAATCATAGCCGTAAACAAATGTCACATCGGTATTAAATCCTTATTTCTCTTTCCATTTCAGAATATATAAATAAAAGTTTTGATTCCCGTTTTGAAATCAAACAGTTTCCTGCCTTGAAGAACATTAATAACAATATTAAAACCTCCCGTCTGTCTCACGTTCACACACGTTGCATTTTGAATTTGGTGCTGCATATTAAACAGTATGATTTCGAATTCCAGTCCAGCCAATGGGAGCAAGGTAATGATTGTATTGGATATTTCAAGGTTGCACAATTATGTAACTGTCCACCTTCACTAGCGACATCTCTCTGGAATTATCGTAGTTGTCTAGTATGAATTTTGTTGTTGTTGATAATGATAATAATTCCACAAGAAAAAAACGATAAATTTATGAGAAAAGCGATATATTATACGATATATTTAATCAAAATTTCGATACCGATTTACAGATTTATCCAAACGAAAGTATTGTATTTCGTAAAAAACCGATGTATTGTTCCCATCTCTATGTATTATTGACTAAAGACTTGCAAAAAATGTAAAAATATAAAATAATCATACTATTTTTTTAAAATACAGGCTGATTGAAAAGTCCTGTTCCACTTTGTTGAAACGTATACGAAAATTAATGAACTTTAGATATGTTACCGTTGATACTATGAGGTAACATATACAGCAAATTTAAATTTTTCTCCCTTCCATTTCAAGACAAACTGCTCAATGGTATATAGTTTTGACATGGTAGAAAACACATTTACAAGCAACGAAGTCACAGCACTTTACAACATAAATAGGAAATCGCTGCGTTTAATTCTTGAAATTTAAATATTAGAAAACCATATATACAACCATGAGCATCTCACAAACATTCGTTTATAATAAAATAAAATAAGAAATTTTTCTTAATTATAAAAATAAATAAAAATACAAAACTAATGAATCAAATTTTAGTTCTTTGTTGAAATTCAAATATTCGAGCACCACCTATACTACAATTTGCATATCCCAAAAAGGTTCCACTAATAATATTTCAAACAAAATCACTTTTATAAAACCATAATACACACAGTAAGGCCTGCGAAGAACTTCCCAAAACCCCTGAAGAATAACCAGAAAAATTTCAGTTACAGACTTATTATTAGTATAGACCATAGACGTAGCATGTAATGGTGCTAATGTTATGGTGGGAGAATACAATTGCTTTGTAAGTAAACTTCGAGAAGAATATACAGATCTGATTGTAATACAGTGACTCATTTTGTACCTTTGTTATTTATATTATCATGACCTTTTGTCCTCAAATTTTTTATTTTTTTATTTCTGCGTGGGGCAGATCTTTGAAAAATTTAAAGTTACACAAAATCAAGTTTAAAGTTTTAGTAGGCCTATATAGGCTATACTCGCATGCAAATTCCTGCACTAACCTCTTAAAACTTCACAGCACCGTATTTTTTGCAAGATGCTTCTCGTGCAGTTTTATCACTTTGCCTGCCTGTTTTCTCAGTTTTTCCACATGCAAACACCACTTCGCACTATGTTTCAAGCATTTCCGATCCTTCAACATACAGATTTTCTTCTTGAGTTTGGATATTTCTTTGCCTAGTGGTGTCTTATCTACTTCAGTCTTGCATGAGCCCTTATTTAATTGGAAAACAGCTTCAGTTACTATCAAATGTATCTTCTTTTTGGTTAACAAATTTTGTGTAAATCAGTGGTAAGATCTGTAACATATACTGCAGAAACACCAACCCCCGAAGGCAAAATAAAAAGCATATTCGAGATGACTGAATTGAGAGTGTTAAGGAAAACAAAATATAGGCCTATGTATGACGGAAATGAGGTCAGACAACTTTACTCAGGGTTCGCCAGAGAAACGGGCGATTTAAAAGTACACGATACACGAGTATAGTAACCATAGAAGCTGCTGCTTTCTGTCGTTATATTGTTGAATCTAGAGTACCGGTATATCATTTACGCAGCACTAAACGATTAATCACCATAGAGCAGTGGAACGATGCACAGCGTGCATTTGCAACAGAAGTGTTAAAAGCAATGCCAGTATGAGTCTGCTAGGAGAGAATTTCATAGACATTTCAATTTCTGATGCCATGATCATGTCCCTAATGCTCATGCTACCAAAGTATGGATTATAATATTATGTATTCATATATGAGGCCCCACCATCCTCATTGAATAATCAAGTTTATACTGTATCATGTAGTCAACAATTTTTTTCCAATAATATTGTAGGTATATGGATTATAAACTTTCAATTCACAGGATCAGCTATGAAAAGAACGTTATTTGGTAGAAGAATTGTTATTGAATTGATTGCAAATGCAAGTTGTGCACCATTCCACTGCTCCTTGTTGACTCATTGTTTAGATCTGCGTAAATGGCATAGCTTCAACAATATAACGATAGATATAAACACCTTCTCTCTGCTAATTTAAGCCTACTCGTATGTCGCGTACTTTAAAAGCGCCAGTTTACTTGTCGAATCTTGTATAGGTAGAGAGAAGTGGGAAAGCATTGAGAAATCACGTTTCCTTTATTAGGGAGGTTACACTTGTACTTCTGTACACTTGAAATGTGTATATTTTGCAGCATATCAATGGTAATATCTTCTTTAGGCTAAGTAAGTTATCCAAATGATGATACGCTGAGACTCTTGTTAACATCCATTGGTTCGAGGCCAAAAGAAAGCAGTCTTGTTATTGAATAATATTATAAATCCTGCTTCAAGAAGCTTCTATATTTATTAAGGACAAACATAGGCCTATCTTGAACATATTAGCAAGTTGAGCCAGTATATTAATAAATCTTCTGTCAGGGTCATCTTCTCGTTTGTCTACAATAAGCGGGTAGAAGTAATTAAAATGCACTCAGTATAAATAAACTTAATCACCTGTTTGGCAGTTCAAGTGTGTGTAAATAGCTTTTGTGCATGAATTTTATCGCATGTTTAATACAACAATTTTTGCATTATTCGAAGAACAGATATTATTACAGTGGACTCCACAATTTATTGAAAATATCAGTTCGTCTGATAAGCAATGTCGGTCTTTTAAGTTTGGCGTTTTGTAAGAATTGAATGATTTTCTTCATTTTAATAGAAATAATATAAAATTGAGGTGATAAAGTTAGAGATTAGACTCCTTGTAAAAGAAGTAAAGGAAACAAGTTTATAAAGCTGCTTTCGCGGCTCGGAAAATGTGTAAAGCCGAGGATGAATGTATCGTTAGTGAGCATGTAGCACAATGATGATTCCAGCTTTTCAATAAGGGAGAATAAGACATTGAAGATTTACAATGTTCTGAAAGATCTACGGTATGGAATATAGAGAATACACGCAGAGTTTTGGAAGAAAATCCACAAAAAAAGTATTCACAGGTTGTCAGAAGAACATTAAAACGTTTGGACAATCATGCAGAAGTTGTAGTTTTATGTTTCATGAAGACATCTGAACAAGCTCAACGCATAGTGGATACCTGTCGTTAGATTATCTCTAATGGATGATGGATTTATCAGGAGTATTGTCACATGTGATGAAAAATGGTGTCATATATAGAGGCATAACCAGATATGATTACCTATCTATCGAATTAATATTGTATTTAGAATTAATATTATATACACCGTGTTCCGCTTATAAGTATAACAAAAGAAATAGCTATAACTTCTGAATTAATACAAGTATATAGTTGAAACCAACTGCTACAAAGAATGAAAACTGGGAATTTTTGTTACCTTATGTTCCATAAACCTCAACATGGCTTCCATTGGTGGCACGGGAAATATCCAACCGGTATTCAACCTCGACCCAAGTGTTATGAAGCATCTGTGGTGTAACATTGTTGACAGCTGCATAAATTCTTTCTTGTAAGTCTGCCAAATCACGTACTGGCGTCCTGTAGACCTGGTCCTTAACGAACCCCCACAGGAAAAAATCAGGTGGTGTTAGATCTGGTGATCTGGCAGGCCATGTGATGTACGGTGATCCTCTTCCGATCCATCTTGCAGGGAATTGTTCGTCTAAGAATGTGCGAACCATGTTGGCAAAGTGTGGTGGAGCCCCATCTTGCTGGAAAATTGCTCCATCTGGGAGTTGTGGCACAGCATACAGTTGCAACATATCCAGGTACGTGTTTGCAGTGACTGTCTTTTCAGCAAAGAAATAGGGACCAATGATTCTGTCACGCATGATCCCACACCAAACATTCCATTTAGGGGAATCCCGTTGGTGTTCAATTACGACACTTGGATTTTCCGACCCCCAGATGCGACAATTGTGTCGGTTTACTTTTCCACTGACGTGGAAGGTTGCCTCATCTGAGAAACAGACTCGAGTTAGAAATGTGCAAGATGGGGCTCCACCACACTTTGCCAACATGGTTCGCACATTCTTAGACGAACAATTCCCTGCAAGATGGATCGGAAGAGGATCACCGTACATCACATGGCCTGCCAGATCACCAGATCTAACACCACCTGATTTTTTCCTGTGGGGGTTTGTTAAGGACCAGGTCTACAGGACGCCAGTACGTGATTTGGCAGACTTACAAGAAAGAATTTATGCTGCTGTCAACAATGTTACACCACAGATGCTTCATAACACTTGGGTCGAGGTTGAATACCGGTTGGATATTTCCCGTGCCACCAATGGAAGCCATGTTGAGGTTTATGGAACATAAGGTAACAAAAATTCCCAGTTTTCATTCTTTGTAGCAGTTGGTTTCAACTATATACTTGTATTAATTCAGAAGTTATAGCTATTTCTTTTGTTATACTTATAAGCGGAACACGGTGTATTATTAATCTGTATTATGTTCATGGAACAAGCTGAGTCTAGTTGTATCAATATCACGAGGAAATGAAGTCGCCCGCATGAGTAGTCTGTAGTGCACGTGTATAAACAATCTTAAATCACGCGCAGAGGGCCACAATAACATTAACTCTCTCATCACAAGTAAGATGGTCAGAGTAAGCAGCACTCATGTGATAAAATTAAAAGATGTTATCCATACATGCCGACTATTGGCTATTGATGACCTCATGGTTAAAAATACATCTACCCCTAATTGGATGCTAATGACCTCATAGGAAGGTAATGACCATATGGTTCTGAATCTAATTGGCTGCCGATGACCTCATAGGGTGGAGTTTTTCATTTCCTCGGATAATATAAGCATGGAATTCATTACCAGAGGGGCCTTTTGCTACTGGGAGCTCTACAGTTGAGCTCAGTATTTGTATTTTGTATATATTATAATAAATATACTCTACAATTTCTTCGAGTCATCATTTCGGGACTTAGGTTCCGAACGAACCCTAACATTTATAGTTTATGTGACTACACCACAATGGGTAGGCCTATATTACAGCAACCTTGATACCTTAAAACAATTGCTCGATCTCCGTCAGCCTGCCAAAGTCGTCGTTAAACAAAATCGGTTATGATCTTAGAGTAACGAAGTGTATCTGGTGACTTTTGAAAGTGTGGTTGACTGGGATTTTGTTACAAATGGACGTGCAGTTGATGCGGCTGTTTTTATCAACAGCTAGAACTAGTTCATGAAGATTTGAGAGATACATACTAGCGTCCTGCAATGTTCGAACATGAGAGAGGCAAGCAAGAATTACAAACTGGTACATCTTATTTTATACGAAAAACTAATCGCAAGTTCTGTGCTAAAATCCTTATGCGTTTAAAACAAGTCTTCCTAAGTAGAAGAAATTTTCAAATCTTCAAGAAACTGGTACGGTCGCGGAATAACAAACCTCGCTGAAATGTGGCTCAGAATTTCAGAATCCATGGCCTTAATTTTGAAGAGTACATTAATTTCTTGTCAAAATACCGACTAAAATTCTTCTCCAAAGCCGACATTACTTAAGGGACAATATCTGGATATGTATAGGATCCGATACTGAAAGAGTTCGTTTGTCTACGGCCTATTCTCCGCATAAAACAAGGCTGAGCACCAAGAGCCAATTATATTCTCTCACGAGAAGCCATATGACTTCTCTTCAACCCCTTTCTTCCCCGCCGAACACCGTGCAGCGTTGATGTCGGACGGATGAATATTAAGCGTCCCCGTTTAGAGTTTGGATTCGCTCCTGATGCCCAACCCTGGCATAAATCTTGAATATTATTTCTTGATGTACGGTATACCAGCCAATTCATAAAAAAATTCAGAATGTTAAAAAGTATCCAATATTTTAGGAGGTGCTAGTATGCATGAAAACAAGAAATAATGTCTAATAAACATGGGTCCTACAACACATACTTTCTGAGATCTGAACACTTGTTCATAGGAGGTGCTCAATGCGACGTCCATTCATGGCAATATATTCCTCTGCCTATCGGCGTAAGGAATCACGCACTCTTTGAAACTGGTTTTAATACGTTAATACGAAAGTTCTGATAACGATCCCCAGTTAATCTCTGTGGTCGCACGTATGACCCTTTTATCGCCAAGAATGCCTGCCCATAAGTTGATTGAGAATCGGTGCTGATGCCTTGTTTCTTCAACTGCATGGGGATTTTCATCAGTACACATAGGCTGATTATGAAAATTTACAACACCATCTCTGCTTAACCCCGCTCATATCGGTGCCGTATCATTATTCCATGCCAGGGGTGTCAACTACAGTATGATTATCTGGTAGTCTGCTGTATTGTAGGGCAGAGAAATGCATTGCCATAAATGTACGTCACATTGAGCACTTCCTGTGAACAGGTGTTCAGATCTCAGAAAGTATGTGTTCTAGGACCCATGTATATTAGACATTATTTTCTTGTTTTGATGCATACTATAATAATAATAATAATAATAATAATAATAATAATAATAATAATGTTTTATTTTCGCTGGCAGAGTTAAGGCCATAAGGCCTTCTCTTCCACTCAACCAGCCTTAATCAATACAATACATAAATTTAAATTACAAATATTTTCACTACACTTAAAAGGTTCTCCAGCAATAATCTTCACTACACATTTATTTAAATTTAGATAAATCTATAAGGTAAAGTAGTAACTTAATTTATGAGCTAATTTAATTCAATGAATTATAATTAATTTAATATTTGAGATAGCTAGTAAAATGATGAAAATTAATTTAATATAAGCTTACTAGGACTATGTTACAGGGAGAATATATATATATATATATTTCTATAATGAGAATATTAATGTAATTGCCATTAGAGGTTTTGTAAATCTATTTAGAGAAATTAAAGATAATAATAATAAGAATGGACAGATGTTAGTTTCATTATAAGTAACAAATATTAATCAGCAATTCATCTGTTAAGTAAGAATTTATGTAATTTTGACCTAAATGAAGCAATTGTCCAACAACCCCTTATATCACTCGGAAGCGAGTTCCAATTTCTAGCAACTGAAACTGTATAGGATGAAGAATATAAAGATGTCTTGTGGTAGGGTATAATGAGTAAATTGTTATAATAAGATCTTGTACTTAGCTGATGATATGCGGATAAATTTTGAAAACGAGAAGCCAAATATATTGGGGTAGCGGTGCGCAGAATTTGAAATAAGAGAACAAGAGAATGCAGGGCTCGTCGATCGCTTAGCCTTAGCCAAGACAGAGTTTGGAAAGACGGGGAAACATGATCATACTTACGAATATTACAAATATAACGGACGCACGCATTATGCACACGTTGTAGCCTGCTGCTCAAATTTGCATTTAGGTTACTTAATATAATATCGCAGTAGTCAAAGTGTGGCATCACGAGTGTTTGTACAAGGATTAATTTTAATTTATCAGGAAGAAAGTGCTTCAGTCGCTTTAATGAGTGAATAATGGAAAATATTTTTTTGGAAGTGTGATTCACTTGTTCATTCCATTCCAGGTGACAATCCATATAAATACCAAGGTTCTTCACAGTCGTACTGTATGGAATAGTAGTACTATTTACAATTATCGGTGGCAAATTTTGTTTGTCACACTTCGATCTTTGATGTTCTATTAAGATTGCCTGCGATTTACTTGCATTTAAATTAAGTCCGTGCGTTTTCGACCATATGTATATAGAATTCAAGTCATCATTAACTTTAGTTATGGCGCCATTTATGTAGTTAGGTCGAGTATGCAGATAGATTTGTATGTCGTCAGCATAAATATGGTGTCGGCAGGATGTTAGATTAGAAGAAATATCATTAATATAAATAGAAAATAGTAAAGGTCCTAGGACAGAGCCTTGTGGTACGCCAGTCTTCGTGGTACGCCAAGTGGAATAACGATTATTAATAGACACGCACTGTTGGCGTTCACGAAGATAGGAGTCCATCCACGCTAACGCATTATCAGAAAAATGCAGTACTCTTAATTTTGCAATTAGTAAGTCAACATCTACAGTGTCGAAGGCTTTGGAGTAGTCTAAAATTGTTAGTATTGTGATCTGTCCTTTGTCTAAAGCTTCACGTATATCCTCAGTCACTTTAAGCAGTGCAGTCGATGTGCTGTGTCCCGTTCTGAAGCCTGATTGGTAAGGGTCAAGAATATTGTGAGTATTGAGGTAATCTGTCAGTTGTTTGTGCACAATTCTTTCCAAAGCTATTGAGAGAACAGGAAGAATACTAATTGGTCTATAGTCATTAGGTGTTACAGGTAACTTAATTTTAGGAAGGGGACGAACAATAGCCTTTTTCCATATGTCTGGGTAATGTGAAGTCATTATGGATGCATTGAATATATGGGTTAGTGTCGGAAGAATTATGTCCATAATTTTGTTCAGAAGTTCTATATTTATATTGTCTACTCCTTGTGATTTTGACTAGATGCGCTTTAGTGCTGATTTTATGTCAGAAGGTGTTATGTAGGAAAAGAAGAACTTGTCTCGTGCTGGGGCGGGTGTAGAGATTAATTCATTAATAGTCTGTTGTTTCGTTGCGGCGTCAGGTGCGTGGGTAGTGGTGGATGTGAAGTAATTGTTTAAATCATCTAGACAAATAGTATTGTCAATTTGTGATTTAGATTGTCCCAGTCCCATTGACCTAACATTTCTCCACATATCGGATGCTCTAATATCAGGTTCAATGAGGCTGTAAGCATGTCTAAGCTTAGCATTTCTAATCGTCTGTGTGATCATATTTCTTAGTCGCTTGTACCGCAAGAAATCTATGTCACTTTTTAGTCTCTTGAATTTCCGAAAAGCTTCGTCTCTGTCTCTCATCAATGATCGGATTTCTGTAGTCATCCAGGGAGCTGGAGGTCTCGTAATGCGTCTAGTTTTTATTGGGGCATGTTTGTCATATAATGTAATAACAAGGTTGTTAAAAGCTTGTACTTTTTCGTCTACTGTACGGAGAGTCCAAACATCACGCCATGGCAGTAATAACGCGTCAGAAATTAAAGAGGCGTCGTTGATATGTCGCAGATCCCTATACTGAATGCGTTTTGGTGTTGCCTTAGGACACTGCAATGAATACTCTACAAATATATCATCATGTGCAGAAATCCCAGGCGCCGGTAGTTGTCCATGCGTTATTATTTTGTGGGGATTTGTAGTTGCTATGATGTCTAGTAGTGTTTCTGCAGTCTCTGTGTGATGAGTGGCTTGGAGCGGTAGAATTGTCATATTGCAGGCCGCAAACATGTTTGAGAGCCGTACACTGGAAGGGGACGTTACTAGAAGATTGTTGTTACAGTCACCCATTACTACAACGTGTTCATAAAGCGGCAAAATGTCTAAAAGTGAATTTTCTACGTCAGTTAAATGATTTATCTTCGGTGGTATATAGACAACGCACAGAAGACACTTTTGTAGACTTGCAAAAATTTCAATAAATGAATATTCAGGCCGTGCACTGTACTCTGAGGGAGAATGAAGAATAACTTTAGGTCGAAGATCAGATCTAATGTAAGCTGCTACACCACCGCCCCCTTTGCCTGTTCTGTCATTTCGACACAGTACATAACCATTAATATCTACAAGAGAAGAGGACAGTGTAGGTTTCAACCAGCTTTCGGAAATTAGAATTGCATGCATATCATTTGGAGCGAATATGGAATAGAATTCATTGAAATGACAAATAACGCTTTGAGTGTTGACGTGTGCTACCTTAACGTTAGTGGGGTGGGAAGTGAAAGATTGTTTAAGGAGGTCAGCTGTGGTCGATGTAGAAAGAGAAAGTGGAGGGTCGGTGACATTCCTAGACAGGCTTGGCTCTATTGTTAAAATAGGGTGAGTTACTGCCAGAGGTGACTCGCTAGGGGTTGTTGGTAGGTTTACACTTGTCGGAATTTCAATGGTGCCAACTTACGAACTATTGAAACTAACAACTGTACTTACCACTTAGCGCAGCTATTCTATAGGTTAATTGGTTAGCTTACTTAAAACTAGCACAAGAGAAAAAACACTCAACACTCAATGTCTGCTGCGGATGTAATACGTCTCTTTTCATTTTCGGTGCTCACCATAATTGCGCCATCAACAGTCCATACATTACTATCACCTCCTAAAATATTGGATACTTTTTTAACACCCTGTATAAACATGAAATATAATGATTTACATTACAGTAACAGTCTGAGTATGCTACACTAAAATAATTGCACAACACAGCCATTTAGTAGTAAAAGTCGACTGTATCAATATTTTGACGTGAAACTTTTTTCTGCGTATCCCTCGAGAATACTGTAATTGTAAAAACTGACAGCACTGCTCCTTGTGGAAGTTGCGTTGATGACGCTCGCAGTGTATTCGTTAGTTGGTTGTTCATTCATGACGCGGGTTGTGCTCCTCAACGATTCCTGAGGCTGCGGCATTGATCCGGTGGAATGGAGAACCTATGCTTATGTTGTTGGAGAATCTATTCTCATTTTCTTTTATTTTAAGGGGTTATAAGCAGACAGCGGATTTTCGGTCCCTCCACAGCGACAAGGCGTCACGTCACTTGCCGTACGGAGGGAGCTTAGCATTGAGTTCAATGACCTCCCTGCAACTGACGTACATCTACCGTTCAGTATCGGGACCGAAAATCCGCTGTCTGGTTAAGGCTGGTTCACAATAAACCAGGAACGGAAACGAGAACGAGAACGCAAATAATGTTAAAATAAATGTATTTAAATGTGAACATTCACAATTAACATTTATTTTAACATTATTTTCTTTCTCGTTCTCGCTGTCGTTTCCGTTCCCGGTTTATTGTGAACCAGCCTTTATAAGCTTCGCAGCAATTATTCTTGAAAGAAACAACCCAGGCATTCGGAATGTCATCACTTTATATGGGCAATTGCAACAATAATGATGACGTATTTAATATATTAATAATGTATTTCTATGCACCTTTATTTCAGTACCACCTGGTAGCGCTTTTACCTTCTGATTCGGACTTGCGCTCTGGCGTTGGGCTCTATAGCCCTCTTGGGCCTTTTCCGAGGTTTTTCCCAACCGTAAGTCGAATATTAGGAAATGTGTGGCGAATGATTGGTCTCATCTCGCCAACTACCATTTAGCTATCACCAATTCCATCGAAGCTAAATAACCCAGTAGTTGATGCAGCGTTGTTAAATAATCAAGTAAAAGAATATATACTTATGTCTTTATATAGCTAAGTGGAGCCGTTTCGAAAAAAGTTGCTGTGGACCGTACGCTGACCAGACGTCCCCGATTTCCGGAGACAGTCTCCTGTTTTGAGTTGCTGTCCTCGAGGAGCAAATGTTCCCGTTTTTGTCCCTGGAAATTAATTTTGTTGCAAGGAGTTTTGATTTTGTTTCAATAACATTTTACACATGAATATTTAAGTATCGTGATGAAACTCCTGTGGTTCATGTAAATTTCTGAAAGGTTCTATGAGACAGAAGAACCAGCGAGCACAGTATGAGATATTCTGCACTCTTTAAGAAGAACAGTATCTTCGTTTTCATTCGTGTTGCGCGGAAACGTTAGAACTACCGCAGTATCCATTTCTAAGTAGCTAAAAAAATGAGGAGTTTTGTGTCAAACCAATAGGTGAAAAGTGGTACGATGTTTTTCAACGTTTAAAAAAACATCCATTATATGAAGTTAATGAAGTTAATTACTGTAGAGTAAACTGTCTTTGTAAATTTTGTGTTATATTATTGGCGAAGACCATACCGTACACGAGCCTGGCTCTTACGGTAGTGGTTAGAAACACTTTTGTTTTATAATTTTAATTTGTACTCACTTTGCTACCTAAATAAATAAATAAATAAATTTGAAAATCTTCTCAAAATAGTGTCATTAATCATATGTCTTTCAGCCAGTAATTCGTCAATTGAAAGACTTTTCTCCACATTGAACTCAATCTGGACTGATGAAAAGTCAAGAAAGAAAATTCAAACATCTTTGTTACAAGTGAAAACAAGCTTTCATTTCTCATGTGAAGAACTTAGTGTAAAGCTGTATGGGAATGAAAAGATCCTTAAAAAAAGATACATTCTTCAGACAAGTACTTGTAAATTGTGTGTTAGAGTTCAGTGCGTACAATATTATGTGAAAGACTTCCATGACGTACTGAAATTGAATTTTTAGTGGCTATAATTATGTATAGGAGTTACGTGTGTTTATGCATTTAGTTTTAAAAGTTAAGACATTCCACAAATTTAGTGTGCAAAGTTCTATCATTGTATCTAACGTTACATGTATCTCCTGCAACATTTCAACGGATAGTGACTAGGTAAGCGTTTGTGGTTTTTTTTTAAATTGCCGATGTCTCCTGCTGGACCATAAAAAATCTGGTCAACCTATAGTGGACCTATGATTTAGGTATCAAAAATACCTGACTCCTACTAATCGTTAGTGAGCGATAATTTGTTGGTGTAAGTGTGGCTTCTTTAGTTATTACAGCTATGAATAAGTGGCGAAGATACTAGTCAGTGTTGCCAATCATATATAAATACGAGGTATACCCGCATTATAGAATTCGAAATTTCATCCCCTTCTGCTGATTGCAAAACAAGACTGGGTTTAGTGGGAAAGCGCTGATATTGTCCAGTATAAAAATAATTTATACTTAATCTAAATCATCATATTTCCCGACACTTCTTTAACCGTCCCAATAATGGTACCACCTACTGAGAACGAGTGGAACTATTTTCAAGGTTTGTCATTTTTTTATATCTTTGCTTCTGACTTGTCCCGTGGTTAGAAAGTTAGCTTATACGATCATAAAATTTGAGGTCAGATATCTTTGAATGTCGTGTACCTGGAAAAGATTTACCTTAAACATTAACATATTTAATCTTAAAGTAAAAATAAATTTATTTTTAATTTAGTAAAAAAATACTATTCGTATATAAATGGGGTTAATAATAAATAGCTAGAATGTAAAACTGAAATAATTAATACAACAGGGTCATAGTGGTCTAGTGGCTAGAGCACTGGACCCGGATTCGATCCCCGGCGTACCTTCGATTTACAACTTGTGTCGGGCAAGACCGTAGTTCAGATAACACAGGGGTTTCTCAGGTAACTCCGGTTTCCCTGTAGCATCGCTACAAATCTTCATTAGCTCCTCTCTTCGCGTGTGTAACGTAGATACTCCTATGGCGCACCCTGGGCAACGGTTTTCTCGGTAAATTAATCTACACAATTGGCGTTCATATGGGTGAATAACGAACAGTCAAGTATCCGCCATTAGTATCTAAAGAATCTAAAGTACTTGTCTGTGTTATTATTTCGAAATGGATTCCATTGTCTGTAATGACTAGGAGGCAGATTAACCAAAGGTCAAGATTTCGCAGTGCATATAGGCTACAGTATATGCATATTTAAGTGGTTAGTGCGTATTACAGCTTTTAGTGCATACAAAAGCATATTTAATTATTTTTTAGCAATCTTGTGTTTAAACGAAGATTAAGAATGCCGAAAATAGGAAAAGTGGAATATAAGAGACGCAGACATTGAATATTTTATTTAACCCTCGGCAAGCTGGCGGGGTCCATTTTGTACCCCATACCCACTTAGCTTACAGCGTGTGCATTTCAGATCAACTTGCGGAGGGTTAATGACAATCTGACAACATAGAGACAATGCACTGTTGTCGGCTAATCATTGTGACAATTCGACAATTCCACGGGAATCAACAAAGCTGTCCATAATTAAATGCACTGCTGACTCTGTTCAAATGTATAATATTGGACATTATGCTGGATGGAAGTTGAGATTAAAAGAACAGATAATCAAACCAAGAACCCGCCTTATCTTCTACTTCGCACTTGCATAACATTTTGACAGTTGTAGAAAAACTGTGTAATATGATCGGCGCGAAAATTACAGGATGTATTGATAGTTATCTTTGTGCTCACTAAACTCGAATTTCGCCGCCTATTAACAAAAGGCCTAATATAGGCACGATAATGCAATCATCTGTGTTTTACTTGCCGGCGTGGAAAAACTAAATATTTTATTTTATTAAGGTGACATGTCAAAGAAACTTCGACAATGTGTTAAGACTGCATTTTATTTTAGACTTACTTACTTCATTACTTACTTACTTACTGGCTTTAAGGAGCCCGGAGGTTCATTGCCGCCCTCACATAAGCCCGCCATTGGTCCCTATCCTGAGCAAGATTAATCCAGTCCCTACCATCATATCCCACCTCCCTAAAATCCGTTTTAATATTATCTTCTCATCTACGTCTCGGCCTTCCCAAAGGTCTTTTCCCCTCTGGCCTCCCAACTAACACTCTATATGCATTTCTGGATTCGCCCATACGTGCTACATGCCCTGCCCATCTCAAACGTCTGGATTTAATTATGTCAGGTGAAGGATACAATGCGTGCAGTTCTGCGTTGTGTAACTTTCTCCATTCTCCTGTAACTTCATCCCTCTTAGCCCCAAATATTTTCCTAAGAACCTTATTCTCAAACACCCTTAACCTCTGTTCCTCTCTCAAAGTGAGTGTCCAAGTTTCACAGCCATACAGAACAACCGGTAATATAACTGTTTTATAAATTCTAACTTTCAGATTTTTTGACAGCAGACTAGATGACAAAAGCTTCTCAACCGAATAATAACTGGCATTTCCCATATTTATTCTGCGTTTAATTTCCTCCCAAGTGTCATTTACATTTGTTACTGTTGCTCCAAGATATCTGAATTTTTCCACCTCTTCGAATGATAAATCTCCAACTTCTATAGTTCCATTTCGTACAATATTCTGATCACGAGACATAATCATATACTTAGTCTTTTCGGGATTTACTTCCAACCCTATCTCTTTACTTGCTTCAAGTAGAATTTCCGCGTTTTCCCTAATAGTTTGTGGATTTTCTCCTAACATATTCACGTCATCTGCATAGACAAGAAGCTGATGTAACCCGTTCAATTCCAAATCCTGTCTATTATCATGAACTTTCCTAAAGGCATATTCTAGAGGGAAGTTAAAAAGTAAAGGTGATAGTGCATCTCCTTGCTTTAGCCCCCAGTGAATTGGAAAAGCATCAGATATAAACTGGCCTATACGAACTCTGCTGTAAGTTTCACTGAGACACATTTTAATTAATCGAACTAGTTTCTTGGGAATACCAAATTCAATAAGAATATTACATAAAACTTCTCTCTTAACCGAGTCATACGCCTTTTTTTAAAATATGAATAACTGATGTACTGTATCCTTATACTCCAATTTTTTCTCCAATATCTGTCGTATACAAAAAATTTGATCAATAGTCGATCTATTACGTCTGAAATCACACTGATGATCCCCAATAATTTCATCTACATATGGAGTTAATCTTCTCAAAAGGATATTCGCCAAAATTTTGTACGACGTCAACAAAAGTGATATTCCTAGAAAGTTACTACAGTTAGTCTTGTCCCCTTTCTTAAAAATAGGTACGATTATGGACTCCTTCCATTGTTCTGGTACAATTTCCTTTTCCCAAATTGCAAGTACAAGTTTATAAATTTCGCTAGATAATACGCTTCCATCCTCTTGTATTAATTCTTCTGGAATCTGATCATTACCTGGAGACTTGTACTTTTTCAGATTTTCTATCGCAATTTCGACTTCAGGAAGTGTGGGTTCCGATATAAATGGCTCAGCAGTTTGTATTTCAACTTCGTCCCGAACATTTCTACTTAGCCTATGTATATTTAGTAGTTGTCCAAAATAGTTTTTCCATCTGTTTAGGATTGATGGAGAGTCTCCAAGCAAGTCACCATTCTCATCCTTGATCACGTTTACCCTTGCCTGATATCCATTCTTGAATTCCTTTATACCCTTATATAAATCTCGAATGTTTTTATTCTTACTATTTGTTTCTACCTCATTCAGTTTTTCCTTCAAGTAATCTCTCTTCTTATTCCTAAGTGTACTACTTGCTTCCCGTCTTTCGTTGAAATAATTATTCTATTCACCTCAATTGGATCCTGTAAGAATTTCAATTTTGCCTGTTTCCTTCTATCTACTGCAATCGAACAATCTTCATCAAACCACGGTTTCTTTTTCTTAGTTTCATGATAACCTATGCTCTGCTCAGCTGCAATTTTGATATTATCTCGGATATTGTCCCACACGCTATTAACATCTAACTCTTTCTCAGCTTCGTCGGAAGTTGCTAAAGCAGCAAACCTATTTGAAATTTCAACCTGATAACGTTGCTTAGTTTCCTCGTCCTGTAATTTCAGAATATTGAATCTACTAATATTAGCTTGTTGCTCTACTCGCTTGGCTACTGATAGTCTTTCTCTTAATTCTCCAATTACCAAATAATGGTCAGAATTACAGTCTGCCCCCCTGAAAGTTCGAATGTCTAGTATACTAGTATGTCTTCGTTTATCTATCAAGATGTGATCTATTTGGTTGTGTGTCATTCCGGCTGGAGAAGTCCAAGTATATTTATGTATATCCTTATGGGGGAATGTTGTGCTCTTGACAATTAAATTATTTGATGTGGCAAAGTTGACTAACCTAACTCCATTGGCATTACCACTTACGTGTAGGCTCTCTTTTCCAATAGTTGGTTTAAAAATATCCTCCTGTCCTACTTTAGCGTTGAAATCCCTCAATAAAACTTCTTTAAAAACTTTATTTTAGACTTAACCGGAAGAAAATTATTAATTCTGAATTAGTTTTGTCAACGATGCCTAACAAAACGTGCCAGAAGTGTACTGCTCAGTGTTGCCACTTTTGGTACAATTGTACCTATCTGGTACAAATTTAAGTCATGTGTACCCTGGTACGTACATTTACTTTTTAATACAATTTTAAATTATTTCGTACAATCTGTACTTTCTTTCATTTTCTAGTATGAAAACAGACATTATTATAACTGGCTTTAATAAAGTTGAAAATATTATTGATTGCTACCAAGTTGGTAGTACCAACGCTGTGATTATTATAGACAACAGATAATAGATTTACAGCCCAGTTTAAGGTCAACACATTAACAGAGATTGTAAATAATTAGAAACCAGTATTGAAGTTTTATTTTCTTTCGTTCACCTCTTGACTTATTGGCCACTGTTGACGTAGATTACAACGATAACTGCCACTGTTGCTAAAGCAGTATTTGACTGGTTATTATGACGTCAGTTGTCTGTAATTATATGTATTGTACCTAGCTACTATTTTTTTCATTTTTTATCTTTTTTCTTTCCTTTATTTTTGCTCCAATTCGCAATATAGTATTTGCCGCAATGTAAGGCCTGAACATATTTATGACTTTGTTATTCCAACGTCTTAAATATTTTACCAATTTTGGCAATATTTCGATGGCTCAAAACGAGACTGTTACAACTCAAAAATTCACTTTTTGAGTTATTACCATCATTTGAACACTTGAATTGAGAACTATGCTATGTGAAAATGTTAAAACTGTAAAAATTTTCTAGTAGGACATAAATGCACATTGTTGTGACATGATTCTCTGATTTGCCATCTACAATGGAAAACTTTAAATGGCTCTACTGAAAAATCTCTATTTTTGAGTTGTAACAGTCTCATTCTGAGCCATCGATTTGTATGATTACCAATCTATTCCAATTGTGTATTGTTCAGCAATGGTTGTCATCAATATTAAAAAACTAAAATCAAGTTTGTGAGCTTTTTTTTTTTTTTAATGTTTGTAATTTTTTTTGTTAAGGTAAAAGATGTTTGCAGATACTTGTATTCCTTATTTTCTTAGCGTTCTTTGTCTATGCTAGCTTATGTAAATGTGTTCATGCACTTTTTTCTGTATTTGTAATTTGTATATGTAAGTTATGTTCGCGAGAAAATTGGACTGGTACAATTTTGGTACATTATAGAAAAAATCTGTACAATCTGGTACAATTTTCAGAGAAATCTGGTACATTTTACTTTCGGCCACTGGCAACACTGGCACTGCTTAAGCAGTGGGTTGAAAGACACGCAATTTTAACAACTACTGATCGTGTTTCAATATTCCTATGTATAGCAGAAAAACCATCAATTAATTGCTTAAAATGAAATGCTTTCTTTTATTTTAACAGTGCGTATTTCGTTATTTTTGTGCATATTTGGTGGTTTTCAAGTGCATATCGTCGTTGTTCCTGCAATAACTCCTATGAGACATATCGATTTTCAGAGTTTTCCTCTATTAAATAATTTAAATGGTGATACAGCAAATAATAAAATCTCCTACATGTAATTATATTTATCTGTTTCGAAAATGTAAGAATTCACAGTCTCCTATGTACGGCTGGCATAGGATGAATAAATGTTTTCTCTTCCTACTGAAAAATTTCATATTTTGCACATAGCTGTTATTCCAGGAACAACAACGATATGTGCATGCATATTTTGTCATTTTAGTGCATATGAATCCGCTCCCTAGTGATAATATAATATTATTCATTACAACTTCAAAATAACTCATTGCCGTCATGTTGATGTGTTAATCGATCCTACTATTAATCGCATTGTTGTATAGAGACTAGACCTCATGAAATGAGGAAGTAATTGAACAAGTTAACGAAAAAGCTCCCCCTTCTTAATTTTAAATTCTGAGAGTATAAATACAGAAACGAAAAAAATATCGAACTTTCCATTTCTTATTCCAAACATTCTTCAGTCTCTACGATGCATGCTCACAATAACAACCAGAAACAGAATAAACGTTTCACGTAATTATAGGGAGTCGATAAATTCCTGCCACTTTTTTCTCCAAACTCTGAATACAATACACAAAAAATAGTACCACTTGAAGCAGTAGATATCGTATATTTCAATGCCATATTATTTTATTCATAGAAAGTAGATATCGGTTGGTGCACCAAGCTTTCAGGTCCCTAATCTGATGCGTAAAGAAGTTTTTTTTAGAGCTTTTATCAACAGTAATCTCACTAGAGGTTGTGATTTATCTAGAGAAAATCAAAACTCGAGTGGGATTTAATTGACTATTACACGATTAGAAGAAAGTATATAAAGATTAGAAATAACAAAGTACTCCAATACAATAAAATATTAATTGGCTTATGAAAATACAACTGTCTTCAAATGTATCAACTATCGAACCTGACGATGTCATATCCAGGCCTTGTACACTGGTTTCTGACAAATATGTATTATTATTATTATTACTATTACTATTATTATTATTATTATTATTATTATTATTATTATTATTATTATTGTACCATCTCAACATTACGCTAGATGGCAGTAGTGTTTTATGATTATGTTTTCTTGTTACCGGTATCAGTTGTGCCAACTATGGAATCATCATTGAACTCTGTGGACTGTTACTAGTCAAGAAGGCATTGTTGATTCAGTTTCATTTGTATTAAAATGCAACATTCCACTTCAATTATCCGAATCCCAGTAACCAACGTCACTTGACAGATGATTTTCAATAAATCTTAATATTAAACAATCTCTGATACGTGACTATCCATAATATCATATAGCAGAAGCTATAACATAACCTAACTAATATACTGTACACAAATGTTAGAAAAGTTTTAATTAACGACGATGACATAAAAAATAAACATGAATAATTTTAAAAGGAATAATTATTGAATGTACAATTTTCAAATTTGAATGTGGTTGGTGGTTCAATTGATGTTATATTGGACGTGTGCGTAATAGAAGTGGAACTCGTTGATTTAGGCCTACATGGTGTATTCAACTTATTCAGGATTTCCGAATGGTGCTCTTCATTTATTTGTAAATCGGATTTCAGAAGATGCATAGGTATGATCAGTGATTTTTATTAATTCTTGTTCTAGAATGCCAATGCGAGTCATATTTGAAACTGCTGTGCATCGACTGGAGTGATTTGTAATTTTATATATATATATTTTTTGACGTCCAGACCAGCGCAGTTTCAAATGTTGGCAAACAAAGAAACAGATGCTAGGGACGCGATAAAATTAAACAAATGCTAGGGATGCGATAAAATTAAACAAATGCTAGGGACGCGATAAAATTGTGCGATAAGCAGCCATGATTGGTTGAAATATGTTCTTTCGTACCGTTTTATTGGTCAAAAGTAGTATGACGTAGTAAGAGTGTAATAGTCAGAATAATTTAGTACATGTCACATAATTCCATGTCATATTATTTTATTCGTAGAAAGTGGATATCGATTAGTGTATCAAGCGTTCAGGTTTCTAATTTGATGCGTAAAGAAGTTTTTGTTTGAGAGCTTTTACCAGATTAATTTAGCACATGTCGCATATTTCCATGTCATATTATTTTATTCGTAGAAAGTAGATATCGGTTGGTTCACCAAACTTTCAGGTTTCTAATTTGATGCGTAAAGAAGTTTTTGTTTGAGAGCTTTTACCAGAATAATTTAGTACATGTCGCATATTTCCATGTCATATTATTTTATTCGTAGAAAGTAGATATGGATTGGTATATCAAGCGTTCAGGTTTCTAATTTGATGCGTAAAGAATTTTTGTTTGAGAGCTTTTACCAGAATAATTTAGTACATGTCGCATATTTCCATGTCATATTATTTTATTCGTAGAAAGTAGATATGGATTGGTATATCAAGCGTTCAGGTTTCTAATTTGATGCTTAAAGAAGTTTTTGGTTGAGAGCTTTTACCAGATTAATATAGCACATGTCGTATATTTCCATGACATTTTATTTTGTTCGTAGAAAGTAGATATCGGGTGCTGCACCAAACTTTCAGGTCTCTAATTTGATATGTAAAGAAGTTTTTGTTTGAGACTTTTTACCAGAGTAATTTAGTACATATTGCATATTCCCATGTCATATTATTTCATTCGTAGAAAGTAGATATCGATTGGTGCATCAAGCTTTCAGGTCTCTAACTTGATGCGTAAAGAAGTTTTTGTTTGAGAGCTTTTACCACAATAATTTAGTACATGTCGCATATTTCCATGTCATATTATTTTATTCGTAGAAAGTAGATATCGGTTGGTTCACCAAACTTTCAGGTTTCTAATTTGATGCGTAAAGAAGTTTTTGTTTGAGAGCTTTTACAAGAATAATTTAGTACATGTCGCATATTTCCATGTCATATTATTTTATTCGTAGAAAGTAGATATGGATTGGTATATCAAGCGTTCAGGTTTCTAATTTGATGCGTAAAGAGGTTTTTGTTTGAGAGCTTTTACCAGAATAATTTAGTACATGTCGCATATTTCCATGTCATATTATTTTATTCGTAGAAAGTAGATATGGATTGGTATATCAAGCGTTCAGGTTTCTAATTTGATTCGTAAAGAAGTTTTTGTTTGAGAGCTTTTACCAGATTAATATAGCACATGTCGTATATTTCCATGACATTTTATTTTGTTCGTAGAAAGTAGATATCGGGTGCTGCACCAAACTTTCAGGTCTCTAATTTGATATGTAAAGAAGTTTTTGTTTGAGACTTTTTACCAGAGTAATTTAGTACATATCGCATATTCCCATGTCATATTATTTCATTCGTAGAAAGTAGATATCGATTGGTGCATCAAGCTTTCAGGTCTCTAATTTGATGCGTAAAGAAGTTTTTGTTTGAGAGCTTTTACCACAATAATTTAGTACATGTCGCATATTTCCATGTTATATTATTTTATTCGTAGATATCGATTGGTGCATCAAGCTTTCAGGTCTCTAATTTGATGCGTAAAGAAGATTTTGTTTGAGAGTTTTTACCAGAATAATAATTTTGGGAATAAAAATATGTAGGCCTATATGACTTATTCCTAGTGATATAGTGTTAAAAGTTGTGTAATCAAAATGTAGAATAGTTTTATTACAAATGGAAGTATATTAGCTGTTGAAGAACTTACAGTTTCGCTGATATATGTGTTATAGAGATAGACCGTTAAATGTGAAGGTGTTCGCGGAGTGATAAAGTTGTGATAGGAAAAGAAATGTAGGCTACTATTGACAAAAGTATGTTCATTGATAATTTTATTTACTACAAATAATTATTTTAATTCCTAACTAATCTGTATATTCAGGAAGTGTCTGATTTAATGAAAGTCATTCTTCTCTAACGCATAATTTTGGGACTTATAGGGACAGAAACACCGTGTCTTAAGCCCATGAGTGGATACTTTTAGCCGAACTGCTATAGAGCGAACTTTCCACGTCGAAGACCCAAATTTAGATTTTGATGGGCCCAAATAGTATTTATGATTGACAAAGATTTGCTTTTCTCCCAAATATATTCCTCGACTTTGTATGAATCTTTATAATTGCAATAATTAATGGTACAAAGTACTATTGTTTAGTCAACTGTCCGAAGACAGGTCTGAACCTCACAAGTGATACCAACAAGACGCCACTTATGAAGCAACTAGGCCATGTGATAATGGGGTAGGGTGGCCAATTCCTTTCCCCAGCCATTGCATAAATCGCCGATTAGCTACATATTACACTAATCAGACTTCATATGTATACAAACAGTTGTTCTTCCTCTGACACATCAAGTGAGATGTACTATATCAGCCAGAATCTCAATCAGAGAATAAAAGTACTGTATGTGGCATTAATAGGTCTACACGGTCAGTACTACAAACTGATAGACTAAATTGGATTTCCAAGTTTGAGAATAGTATGTTTTTTTTAATTATTATTATTTGAAGAGTCCACTGCAAGAATGATGGATGTCATTTGGGATACATTTTGCAGGAGAAGCAATTGAAAGTTTGAAATGCTTAGCGCTCAAAGCTTAACTGTGATTTTCCGATCATTACAGGACAATGACTATCAGTGTTAATGCCATATAACTCTCTATGTACATTCTATATGTCTTAAGCTATGCATTGACAGTCTTGGTTCATTTTCGACAAGAAAGTGACATCCATCATTCTTGCAGTGGACTCTTCATTTATCTTACCTGATAGGTTATGTTTTATTGTTTAACGACGCTCGCAACTGCTGAGGTTGTATCAGCGTCGCCGGTGTGCCGGAATTTTGTCCCGCAGGAGTTCTTTTACATTGGCAGTAAATCTACTGACATGAGCATGTCGCATTTATGCACATTTAAATGCCATCGACCTCGACCGGGATCGAACCCGAAACTTCGGGCACAGAAGGCCAGCACTCTACCTATGCGCCACTCAGGCCGTTTCTGCTACCACATAAGATAGAACAGATTTGTGCTATAGGCAAACGGCTACGCCTGAGATAAACTCACGTTAGGAAAATATTCTGTGATTATGTGAACAAAGAATTGTTCATAAAGGTAACTTATGTCTTGGTTTTTATTGTTTATTACTGTTCGACATAGTTTTCATGTTACAGAAACAATATCTTTGAAAACTTTGCACGACAACACTTTCAAGCAACTGCGTGTAGACTAACTTACACCTATGCTTCTGATACTATCATATAATATTATATGGCTGCCACTCAGAGTGGTTGCACTTCATCTCACAAACTACGTCTTCGTTGCTCTTGGTCTCAAGTAAATTGTTGAAATCACTTTTTAGCGTAGCGTGAGAAGTGTTATTTGTACACACTGCTTTGAAGAAGCAAACACGCAAAGCAACTGAAAGCGTTAAACACGCTGAGTACTCTTGGTAGTATTGCGAAATGAACCGCAAGGCAGCGTAATCAGTCATTAAACAATATCAGAGCGAAATGGAGGGCGATTCAAATATGTTTTGCAAATATGAAATGAAACAATATAGCGTACGGTTCTTCAGTGCAATTCAAGGCGCTTAATTTTGTTCCAACAATGCACAATTTTCAATACTGTACTAGATTATTAACCGAAATGTGCCACTCGCATAGCGCACAAGGTAATGAGCTGGACTCAAGATACGAGGATGCGCTCTGGCGTGACTTCCAATTTCGTTGAATTGGTTGACTGGTCGTTCATTTCTATTGAAGATAGAAGTTTTCCTCAACTGTAAGGAGAATGTCAGATAATCGCTTGGCGAAACTTCCAATTAATCTCTAAATATCATCCCGCTTTCAGCTATTGCAACAACAGTATATTCTCACAGTTTATACAGTGTTAGGATGACCAGATTCACATCGATAAAACAGAGGACATTGTCGCAAAAAAAGAGGACAGAAAATATGTACTTAGATTTAGGCTTGGGCCTATATTATACTTTAAATTATGTCAGTATCTATTTTATTACAACATATTTACAGTACAGGCTTAGGCTTATATCATACTTAAAAGTATGTTAAATGTATTTTATTACAAAATAAGTTTCATAAAACTTAATAATAATAATGATTTTACAGTTAGTTACATATGAAAGTCAAGGGAACTATAATATTAAAGAAGACAGAAAATATCTATTTAGATTTACGCTTAGGCCTATATTGTACTTAAAATGATGTCAATATCTATTATATTACAGCATGCTTATGATAAAACTTAATAATATAAAATTATTTTACAGTTAGCTACATATGAAAGCAACGACCATAACAAATAGGAACAAAGAGAGTTATGATCGTTGGCAAAGAGTATATTCCGTCGATGCTCCTACTACCTACAGGAAAATTATTTGAAAAAGACGACAAATCAGATAATTTCAAAATATCAGGCATACAAGTTACGAAAAGGAGGACATTTCTTGATTTTTAAAAAATATCTGTCCGGACCCCGGACAAAGGCCTGAAAAGGAGGACATGTCCAACCAAAAGAGGATGTCTGGTCACCCTATACAGTGTTGATAAATAACTGACTGAAACGCAAACATTTACATACATACATTGCATGCATACATACATACATACATACATACATACATACATACATACATACATACATACATACATACATACATACATACACACACATACATACATACAGTACATACATGCGTAATTACTGGATTAACACCTATTATTATCAAGATAAATGAAATTGTGAAGCTGTACAAATATTTAAGACGGAACGGAAATGCAGAACAAATACTGGACAATAATATGGAAGCGAAATACTGGCCTCATCCAGCGAACTCAATAAGACTCAACCCAGAAAGCCAGGAAGAAACACACACAATACATGTATATACTGACGGCAGCAAAAGCGAACAAGGAGTAGGCTCAGGTATAGCCATATATGCGGATAATGAAATAAAACACAAGCTCAAATACAGACTGAATGAAAGATGTTCAGACAACCAGGCAGAGCAGCTGGCAATCCTGAAAGCCTTAGAATACATCGAATCATTGGAAATAGAAGGAAGAATAATTGCAATATATACGGATAGCCGGATAACACTCGAAGCACTTAAAAATAGAAAAATCACACTTATCTCATAGAAGAAATAAGGAACAAGGTGGTGACAATGGAGAACAAGACTGGAGGATACAATTATACTGGATTAAGGCACACGTAGGGAACCAGGATAAAGAGCTGGCAGACCAACATGCAAAGGAGACGGCGACAAGTAAGGACCTCGACGAGTGCTATATATGATACCCAGAAGTGCTGTACTAAGTGAACTCAGTGAACTAAGTGAAACCAAATGGCAAAGTGACTGGAATGTAACTGAGAAAGGTGCAATCACAAAATCACTCTTTCCAAATATTGCAGTCAGACTCAAACTGAGATTCAGTGTAACTCCTAACCTAACAACAATGTTAACAGGACACGGCAAAACCAAAGCGTACCTATAGATTTAAAATTATAAACAATCCAACATGCCCATGTCAAATTAGCCACCAAACGGTAGACCAATTATTGTTCGACTGCAAACTATTAGATCAGGAAAGAGATGCTTTAATCGCAGCTGTATTAAGAACCGAAAACTGGCCAGCTAAAAAAGACGACCTCATAAAAAATATCCTAGGAAACTTATACAATTTGTAAATAATATACCTTTCGGGAAAATTAGCCAGTTGTAGGAAAAAAAAAAAAACAAAACAAAAAAATAGAATTGTAAATAAGAATGTAAAATATAAATTGTGGAAATTGTAAATAATTATTGTAAAATTAGAGTATAACAAAAAAAAACAATAATTTTAGAATCTGCAGTAACATCACAGTCTAACAGTAGATTGTAAACTATAAACTGTAGATAGCTATAATTAATTGTGACCTTAGAACATTTTTATAGAAAAAAAAGAGAAAATTGCGGAAACAAAATAATCCAAATCATATTGTAAAATTCAAATTGCAGAAAATCAATATAAATGCAGCATATATTTCGAGAGAAATAAGTGAATGGTAAAAACAAAATCACTTAATCTTCTAATTAGATTGTAAACTTTGAATTATTATAGATGATTGTAAATAATTGTAATATTATAAGAGAGCTCAGTGCATGTAGTATTACTCAGTGTAATGGAACATGCCGTTTTTTAATAAATACATAAACATACATACATACATACACACACATACATACATACATACATACATACATACATACATACATACATACATACATACATACATACATAATGCATTATAGTCTACAGAGATAAATAAACACTACAAAAATATAATGAATATATTATGTACTTTTCAAATTACATTACAAACTAGTGGCTTGTACAGCAATGCTGTAAACTAAGTTCATCAGACGTTCAAACATTTTTCAGACTTATTTTCAATGAAGAATACCAGACATTCTGAAAGTTATTTGCTTCCATAATAATGAAAGATACTCTCTCTCAATACTGAAGGGAACCACGCATATAAATATCTACACGACACCGCCATTAAATATATGAAAAAGACCCAACCCCACTTGATTAATAACTATAAAAATATTTGATTTTTAATAATATTATTATCTTACGTAAGTTTTATAGCTTTCAGTAACATATACTATATATACTATATAGCTGCCACTCAGTAAAATATAGAAATCAAAATAGTTATTCTCTACATCTACTTATATAACCCCAAAACGTTTCACTTTCATATCATCAATATAGCATTAATATGTATAATTATTGAAAAATAGTCACATCATGGCATTAACTACAATAATATTTCATTTCTAATGGTAATGATGTCATCAAACCACCTCAAGTTTTGTAGTTTATAATATCCAATACACAGCTGTACCCAGAAAATTACACACCACAGAATCGAACCTGTAAATTATTTTTAGTAAGTTAAGTTTTTAATAACCAATTTAATTTGAGCTCTAAATATGTCAGCATTCTTGCAGATCATGGCCTTCGTGTAATATTGTTTACTGTAGTGTGTGTGTTTTGTTTTATTCTGAAATGCAATTAGCTAGTTCTCAAAACTGACGACAGATGGATTTTGGAAAATAGGAAAATTATGTTGAAAAATTGACATTTCACTGAAAACTACTATTTTTCCGAAAAACTTTGAGTTCCAAGCTTCAAAATGAGGGGCCATTTATTAAAATCCGTTCAGCCGTTTTCCTGTAATTACCATTACCAGTTCAAATTATACAGGGACATCATTTTATTTTTACTAACATTTCTGATATTAACGTGGCTATACCTTTGGATCAACGGTTGCTACCCCCTTCCATGACTGGAGTTCGATGGCGTAATATACAAACAAATCACTTTACTAGGTATAGGAGGGAAGAAAAGTAGTTCATCCATTTACGTAAACTAGGAACTATCACCCTTTTGAGTTTGATAATTTTCATTAGATATTTGTTTAATCAAAATACAGTATAGTATTAACAATGAGTGTTTTTACTCACGAACTGAGCTATCCATACGGACGTATTCATTATGCAGTGTATATTATACTGTCTACAGCATATTAGCGTACACTATAGAGAATGAAGTTCAATTGAAAAATAATCATAATGTGGATATTTAAACACATTTTTCAAAATGGTGGCGGTTCATTTCGATACAGGCTTCAGTTCTAATATGTGTAATTCCAATTACCAGTTTCGTCCTTCGTACAGTACTAGTAACTCATGTTGAAATAATTCTGTACCTACTCTATAAAAGAGTACCTTACGTACTGTAAATTCAATCTTCAGTTCTGCTCGATCCGAAAATATAAAATTACTCAGACATGCTAACTACTGTCCGTCCAAATGGTTATGCCGCAGGATCGTAGAAAGGAGGGAAATCACGTGACAGTTAATTACTTAACGAGGCCCTTTTATTTAAGTTATTTTAAACAGTTGTATGGGTATAATATTACGTAGATGTCCAATTCCTAACAGAAATTAATGTTCTCAGAAAAGAGCTAAGACAGCCCAGCCGCTAGCCTTTACAGAGAGGCGAATAGAAGCTGGTGGGGAAAACCGGAATGCGACGTAGGCAAATGGACGACAGTACCTGTGCGAAAATGAAGCAATATTGAAAGCTCTTTCGTCATTGGAAAACGCGAACATATTTTTGGAACGTACTGTGACGGTAAGGCTACTATGGCTGTATATGCGGTCTTGGATCTGTGTGGAGGACGGTTGAACTTCATTAGTAGAAGGGGTGGGAGTGAAGTACATTCAAAAACTCAGGTACAATAAAAACTGAAGTAAAAATAAAATGATGTCCCTGTATATATAGATATGATCATCGCCAATGCATGCATTCATATATTACGTACGATATGTAAATACAATTTTGCACGCACGCAGGTACGCACGCATGTAAGTGTACGTGTACTCATTAGCCGAAGTTTTCTGCTTTTCTTCATGCCAAATTTTCTATAGTTAAGTAAAGGTAAATTGCCCTATTACCACAGTGCCACAGATTACATAGAGTTAATGCCTCTACCTTTGAAGACAATCGGCATCGGCATTTCTAGCAGTAGGATGTCAGTTTTACGGGCTCGACACATTTACCGGCGAGGAAATACCCCTCGTAGGCCTATTAATTTCTGATCCACTGCCACAGGATGAGTGAGCCTCAGAGCCATAGTGTGGCCGCAAATAATGGAACAACGGAGAAAATCCATGACCCTATCGAGAATCTAATCAGCGACCTTCTGGCATGCAACACAACGTTACCGATCGTCCCCTTTTGGTTTGGTACTCATTTTAATTAAAAGAGAAGTGACTTGACTATGTGTGAGATCGAGGCCCGTAACATATAGAAAAGTAGTTTATGAGACAAAAAATAGATGGCGACGTGAAAGTGACTGCTGAAGGACACTGCAACACACTGCATTTATGATGAGGTTACGTAGTGAGTAGATTTTACAATGAGGCTCATAAAATAACTACTGTAAATGAACTTATGTTGAGTCTAATGTACTAGACTTATCAAAAAGTATTAAATAGACAATAATCTTTAACGAAAAAGTCCTCATATTTTAAGTAATTGTATGATTTTACGATTTTATAATATTTATTAAAATCGTCGTAACTCATCACCATTATTATCTGTAGTGAAAAGCATGTCACTTAAGATGATTTAGTACAAGACTGATAGTGAAACAAATATGTGCAAATTGCAGATGAAAACGGTTTGTAGTTGTATGTATTATAGAGGTTGCATCTTATGACAATGAGCTTGACTATACAAGCCACAAGGACACAGAAAAAAAGCTAAAAAAATAGGATTATGTATGTATGTATGTATGTATGTATGTATGTATGTATGTATGTGTATGCATGCATGTATTTATTAAGCACTACAATTGGGTATACACCCGGTGGCAGTGATATATAATACACAGTAATAACATTACAATATATATTAATTAAATTTACAATAATTGCATGAATAAAGAAAAAAATAAAATAAACGTAAATCTAATTCTAACTGTAATTAAATAGATGCAATGAACCTAGGACTATGCTATAATAACGCCTACAATAAGCAAAAGTAAACCTAACTTATAAGTACTTTTATTAAACCCAAGTATTATCAACTTAAGTAATTAGATATCATCTTAATTAATTACATATTATCAACTTAATTACATTTCATCTTAATTAATTACATATCACCTTAATTACATGACACAACTTAGATAATTACACTGCACCTACAATTACATTTTAAGTCTAATCTTCTCAAGGATCACCCTGAAAGATTGCCGCAGGATAATGAATTGGATTCAGTAGCAGTACCTAAGCTACGATGATAATAGTGATTAGGGCGATAATGACTTCCATGATGATTATGACAACAAGATTAAGATTTTGACGTGAAATGTCTATGTTGGAGGTAGAAGACAGAAAAATAATAAAATTTTAACGTTTTCACATGAAAGGTTTGCACTGTAACATCACTCGTGGTACCGTGAATGAAGAAGTGTAAGATCAACTTCGTACCTTCTGGCTTTCCACAAAATATTCATGAAAGTATTGGATGTATTGGTTATGTTTATACGTAAATATTACAGTATCAGAGAAAGTACATGTTCTATTTTATTACTTGAATTCCAGTGGATGTTCACGCAATCAATGACATTTTCTCAAATCACCTAAAATTTTTATTTTGCATGAGATATAAAAAATAGATGGATAACAGTTATCATGAAAATAAAAAAGAGTGAGGGAAATGGAAATATGGAAGGGAAGTAGAAGAACAAGAAAAGAGACAAGCAGAAAATACAGGACGAAAAGTAGGGAAAAGACGAAAGAGGACAAAGAAGACGGGGAGAGAGTAGGAAAAGAAGAAACAGAAATAGAAAAGCGGAAGAAAGGAGCCGAAAACAAGGAATAAAGTAGATTAACAAAATGAGTAGGCTATGAAGAACATTATGGAAAATGAAAGAGAGACGAAGAAGAGAAAGTTCGAGAAAGAAAGAAAGAACAAAAAAGGTAATAATTAATGAGCGGCACAAATACGTAGAATGTGAAGGAAGTGAGGAATAAGGAGAATGATATGAGAAAGAAGAAGACGAATAACTAGGACAAGATAAAATAATTGGAGGAGAAATGTGAGCGTAAGAAAAAATTGGAATGTGGTATCAAAAAGGAGACAGATAAATATAAGAAGGAAAAAAGGAGAGAAATGAAATTAAAACTAAGTTAGAAAGATGTTAATGACGTCAAGAAATATGAAACATATTAAAATTTAAAAAGGAAAAAAAAAGAGATTAAAAAGTAACAGAATATAAATAACAAGGCGATAAGAAAGTTCCTAAGGATGAGGACAAGAACAAATGAAAAAATGCGTGAGAGGCAAGACATAAAGGACGATAGAATAAGGCGAATAAAGAGGATGAGAAAATGGAGAAGAAAACTACGAATGAAGGAAGACAATGAGAAGAAGAAAAATAGATCTGAAGAGAAGGAGAAAATCACAACAATAAAGGAGTTGAGACGAAAAGAACTACTGAAGAAAATAAAGGAGCAGAAGAATGAATTCCGAAGTTTATTATGAAAATGATGCTCATTATGATGGTGAACGAGACATGAAGAATCAATTCGCGATGCTTCGCCTCAAACAGTTTCGTTTCTCCTCATTTGCGAAGACCTTGGATTTGTAAGCAAGGCAAATAATGCGTTGGTGAATGTTTACGATTCTTCTCGAAGTGGTAGCTCCATGTGCCAAACCCCTGACATTATCGTTACTCGCAGCCTTGAGTTCATTGTTATCTGAATTTCGTATGGAATCTTCTCAACTATCACATGACCTTCGACCAGGTATAATATTAGATAATTCTAAACTTCAGAGTAAGCACGAAAATAAAACATCAGCTTCTAGAATCATCCAGTAAGCAAATTGAAGCCTCGTGTGCTTCTATTGCTAACGAAATTCATATTCCTGTAACAACCTCGGTCTATAATTTGTTTGGCATTGGAGTCTGGAATTTTAGTTCGCGGGTGATATTATATTTATACTCATTTCAGCACGTTGGAAAAGGTAAAATAAACATTTCTTTCTGAAATGACACATACTACATCATCATACGGAAGAACTTAATGGAACGTGGTTTTACGTAAACTTGGATGACATATTGTCATATGCTGATATGTAAGAAAAATCAAAATCGATCAATTAGCTCTCATTGTTCAGTGCATAACGCAACAATTAAAACTCATGGTTATTGCCATTTTAAAAATAAACTTCTTTATTGACTTCAGATATAAATAACTAAATAACTAAGCAACTTAATAAATAATTAATTAGCCACCGGCGTTGCTCAGTCGCTTAAGGCGCTTGCCTGCTGGTCTGAAGTTGCGTTTGGGCGCGGATTCGATTCGCGCTTGGGCTGATTACCTGGTTGGGTTTTTCCGAGGTTTTCCCCAACCGTAATGAGAACGCAAGGCAATCTTTGGCGAATCCTCGGCCTCATCTCGCTATCACCAATCTCATCGACGCCAAATAACCTAGTAGTTGATACAGCGTCGTTAAATAACCAACTAAAAATTAATTAAATAACTAACTAAATAATTAACTAACTGAATAAATAATTAACTGAAAACAATAATTAACTGAATAAATAAAACTAATTAAATAAATGAATAAGTAAATAAATAACTGAATAAATAACTACATAACTAAGTAAATACATAAATAACTTAATAAATAACTAATTTTATTAAATAACTAACTAAATAAATAACTATATAAATAATTAATTAAATAACTAAATAAATAACAAATTAAATAAATACGTAAATGAATAATAAAATAAATAAATAAATATATATAAATAAATAAATAAATAACGAAATAAGTAACTAATTAAATAAATAAGTAAATAAATAATTACATAGAGAAGTAAATAGGGAAGTAAATAAATAAATAAATAATATATGAATATGAACATGTATGTATGTATGTATGTATGTATGTATGTATGTATGTATGTATGTATGTATGTATGTATGTATTTTAGTAGGTTATTTTACGACGCTTTATCAACATCTGAATTAGCGTCTGAATGAGATGAAGGTGATAATGCCGGTGAAATGAACCCGGAGTCCAGCACCAAAAGTTACCCAGCATTTGCTCATATTGGGGAAAACCACGGAAAAAACCTCAGTCAGGTAACTTGCCTCGACCGGGACATTTTAGCTCACTTGACGCCCTGACGGCTAGAGAATCGCTTATGGTTATAGGTCCTATGCTTTATGTTTGTAGTGTGTGATTAAAATATTACTTTGTTTCGCGACTCTAATAATTATCTTCTTCCTCTTCGTTAATTCATTATATTCTTTGCTTCTGAAAGAAGAAGAAAATGGGAAATTTTTTCTGTGTGGAATTTCCTTATATTACTAAGTAGAGGTTTCACGAATTTATCCAGATCAGTTTCTGACACAAGTTTCTGATAGTTATCATTCATAACATACGTCAATATGTCACACTGGCACAAAATATATAGAACAACTTTTTTTTTCGCAATTTGGAGCATACATACGGATGAACATAGGTTATTTAGTGCTGTTATCTACCATTTCAGCGAATTGTTAGAATGGTCTTTTCTAATTTATTTATTGGTCGACCAGCAAACTTGCTACACAGAACATTGAGCGTATTCCGAATCTCAGCGCTGAGCACTCTGATGGCATCACGGTGTTCCGAATTTCACCGATGGCGTCACTGATGCTCCACCGGTGTCGCACCGGTGCCATCAGCTTGCAGAGGTGGTGGCAGTCTCCATCAGCCGCCATCATTGAATTTGATTGGTTCTTGTATAGGGCGGGAATGAGCAGACGAATGACATCGTGCACTGTCGTGTCATGCCGCTGTGTTCTGCTTTGGTTCTGCTGTATTGTTTGTAATGAGCACAACGTAAAAACAATATGTTAATGGCTTATGAACGAACATGTCAACGGACCAGTTATTACTGCCAGTTCAAGAAATAAATTGTTTATGCTCTCTTTTCTTTGAACGAGATAGCAGTACGGAAATTTCGCAAAATTTTGCTAGCGTAGCACAGACAACAACTTATACAGTCGCCATGACAGCCATTGATCCTTCCAGCAATTTTGTTTCTATTTCGCTGCAGCGTGACGTCATTGTTGTCCACCGGTCCGGTGAGATTCGGAATACGCTGATTGTTAAATTATGGAATAGCCTATATAGAATAGCAGGGTCAGGTTGGCTGTAAAGGCTCCTCTAATTAAATTTATTTTTAAATTCATTAATCAAGATGCTGAGTTTCTGTGTTATTGTGGTTAAAATTTATGATGAGTCGTGTGTATTGCTAAAAAGATGTCCTGAGATAGTTAGAATGAACTTATGAACAGGCAGTAGAAGCAGCCATCGGATATCGGATGCGTTCCAGCTGGCGTTGGGTGATATGGATTATTTTTATGTGGCTTTGATTTGATACTTTGAAGAAAAATTTCTCTTTTACAGTAACTACAGTAAAACATTGCCTAACCTGTCATTGTTTTTCAAGTCAGTTGAAGATTGTTCAAGTGGTATAATGTGTGGTGTATGTATCTAAATTGAAATAATTCTTCACATAATGTAACGCAACATGGTTATTCCGGCAAACATATCATGTTTTACTATAAACTCAAAAGTTGTTCTATTCTACGTGTTATAGATGATAAGAAATAAGAAACAAAATGATATGTGATTGTTGTTTCTACATTTCATTTAATACGTTCGAAGCATCTTCAGAATTTAGAGGCATTTTATGATTATCAATTAATTCGTGTACTAGCTAAATTGTCAACGATTTAATTATTTAACAAATTAAGAGTGCACAATGTCCCCACTGAAGCAGCCAGCTGACCTTAGAGTTCTTGCATTAAAAGCCATAGGATCATACATTCTGGAACTCGGGCGGACGCTCATAAACGAAACAAGCAGTTCGGGTGATGGAATTTCTTCAAAAATAAATGTTGGAAATCTACACAAGTTCTTGCACACAGGTTTGCCAATTGAATTATGTTACGAAGTAACACAAGAAATATTTCATATTATGCGAACACTCCTAAGAGAAGTAAAATCATTGAATCCCGGTTAGAACTTCATTGATCAACATTTAACAAGAAAAATTCAAAATGTGATACGAGATATTACCACAGCTAATATATGTCCTGCCATACAATGTTTAGATATTTCAAAACTTCCAGTGATGTTGAAATTTATAATTGTTAACAACATGAGTGCATTAAAGAATATAACAACAATTATTTTATCATATCCTTTACCCAGGGATATATTAAACACGTTTGTAAAACATTTAGCTTCAATGAAATTTCTGACGAGTTTTAGAATGCAAAGATGTTGTAATGATGATATAACCAGAATTCTAAGTTTATATTGTTGTGAATCGTTGGAAAATATAGATATATCAGGATCTAAAGAGGTGACAGAAGGAAGTGTACAATCTATACAAAATCTAAAAAGATTAAAACAATTACTAATATCTGATACGTCCATAACACAGGATGGGTTTTCGAGAATCATCAATCATTTTCTACAGCTAAAGAAATCTTCAACTACATTTGAAGGTTTTGTAGCAATTGGCGGTGGAAGTGAGACCAACTGGGTGATAACAACGTATCAACTAAATATTCTTGTAGATGTGTGCTCAAAGTTAGCATATCTGGAGTTAGTCGAACTGTGTGGTGATATGTCAAATCTTCAGAAATTAACACATCTCACAGGTATTAAGATACGTCTAAGTAATTTTCGTAAATGTAACATGAATGTGTTCCTACAGACCGTAGGAAGTAATCTAAAATCCATTATATTTGTTAATCAGATTGATACAGATTTTGTGTGTATTATGAATAATTGTACAAATCTAGAAGTTCTAATTCTTTGGAATTGCACTCCACTTGACATAGCAACTGCAAACATTGCCAACAATATCAAATAATTTCACAGTCTTCGAGTTGTTGACTTATACCACGTTTATTCAGCCCATGTCTTGGTGAAAATCTTGTCTGTGTGTGTCAACGTTGAACGTATCCTTATCGCAACTGACGATGACTTTAACGACAATTGTATTATGAATATATTGTCAAGAAATCCATTAAGACGACTACAATTATTAACAGTTTTATCAATAAACAGTCTGTCTATGGCATCTGTAAGAGCAATTGTTTCGCATTGTCCTAGATTGGAAGTACTGGAGTTCTTAGATAAATGGAAAGGTATAACAGAAGAAGAATTAAAAGTATTTAAAGAAGAAGTATTGCATAAAAACTTGGACTTAGATTTGCGACTCCTTAGAGATTTAGGATTCAATTATTTTAACAGATTTGATTTAAGTCAGTAAATATTTAAATGAATACAATTTATTTCATCTTTAAGAAGTACAAATTTAATAATCTGTTCAACACATTGTAAGAAAATTTTGGTAATGGAGTTAATGGAGATACCAAGTCTTGGCTTCGTCTCTATTCTTGTCTCTGTGAAACTAAATTAAAAACCAAGTTTCAGGAGATAAATTTACAGTTACATAAAATTGTTTTAATCTATTATGTTTTACAACAAATGAGTAGTTTTAATAGAAAGTTAACATTAGATGTTCTAAAATCATTTAGCACATAGAAATTTTGAAACAAAAAGGATAATTTTATAACATAATATTATGTGAAGTACAAACTACAGAAAATTAAATAATAAATCGAAAAGGTACTGCAATGAAATATGAGAAAGTGTTATCTGTTCAACTTATTTGTGATATTGAAAACAGAAAAGTGGACCCTGAATAATTCAAAGAAAAGGAAAACTGGATATGGCAAATACAATTGTTAATACGATATCTAGGCCTAAATCCACAATACCAACGAAAACGTTTGAACATTCATAATCTGGAACAGAAATTCTCAACATTTTTTATGATCAAATCCCCTTTTTCTCACATTACTATATTGTGGCCCCCTGGGATAAGATTTAGACTAGAAGAGCGATTTTCAACCAATGGACCGCGGCGCTTTGGAGGGCCAAAGAGCAGTTCAGGGACGGAATGATGAAATATCTATTTTTTATATTTTTAAAGCTAGAGAATTATTTTTTTCAAAATGCAATACCCAAGCTTCATTAGTATCAATTTAATAATGTTTCATTTATTACATATTCCTTTTAACTTTGTTACTTTTTGAAAATGCATCTACTCTCACAAAACGTAAATTGTACAGCATCTTTGATATGCATATTATTTAACAGCAGAAGCATAATTGGATGGTGTTAGGCAACTGACGAAGCGCCAAAATCGATTTTTTTTTATTATTGCGCCATCTACTGGCTAAAGAATTAAACTCTTTAGAAAAAAAATTGTTCCTGCTTTCCAAGTCAACATAATACGACGGAAAATTAGTTTTGACCAAATGCCAATTCACTAATCGTAAAGATTAAGATTTTCTTCAAATGACAAACAAACAACCTTTTCCTACGTCTTAATTTCGCATCAAATGACCATTGGACAATTTGCAGTTGCTTAGTCATATGATGTTAATTTTACGAGTACTATCGTTTCCCGCGTAACATGTTCCCGCCTATACTGCTCGTATATTGAAGTTACTTTCACGCTTCGTTGTTTCTGCAAGGTTGCACCATTGTAATACCAGTAACCCTAGTTTGGATTATAAGATCGCAACAATAAAACATGTTTAAATGCAGCAAACATTTAAAAAGAATAATGGAGACGTAAGTACCTTGGTCTGAATGTATTATTCTACTACAGAAATTGCAGCTACTTAATGTGAGTGAAGTTCCACGCTTTTTTTTTTTATTAATTATAAGAAGTAATGGAAAATATTCTCGCGGCCAAAAAAATTATACTGTAGTCACATTTCTATGTTGGCCAAAACCGCAATTTCTGAGTTGTTTTAATTTTGAAAACAGTTTGGAGTTTCTGAAAAGATTAGACAGAGAATCATTTTTCCAGGTCATAGATTCCTCCCAAGTGAGAGCGACTGCGGGCCCGGATTCAATTCCTGGTTGGGACAAATTACCTGGTTGAGGTTTTAACAGAATTTTCCTTCAACTCATTAAGAGCAAATGCTGGGTAACTTTCGGCGCTGGACCCTGGACTCATTTTTCCGGAATTATCACCTTCATCTCAATGAGACACTAGATAACCATCGCAATTAATAAAGCTTCATAAGATAAACTAATTAAAAATGACTGCGACAAAGAATGTACGTTAACACTCCATCAGAAACCGCAGAAGACTATGAGGCGTTCCGTAAGAGAAGGATGAGACCGCCAAGTGTCGAATTTTGCGTTTTTTACACCTCCAAATATTTAAGACACATATCTGCAATATAAACCTGGCAGACGTTGGCGAGCTCACCCTTACTACATCGAAATTACAATTACTTGTAAGGTTGGAGAAACTGCGTAGCCTGTGACAGGTTCATAATATTCATATTACTCCATACGAGAAGGGCGAATACGCACACTCCGCCTGAAGGCGCACGCCATTCATTGCCTCAGTGTTGTTGTAACCACACAGCCGAGTACAACCGTAGTGAGGAATTACGTGTATTTATGGACATTGTAATAGTTTATTATGATAATAGTAACAGTGATAATCAACCAGGCATATCTGGTTATTGTAGGAAACGTCAGAGGCATGTCGAAAAATGGATAAACGTACTAGCATAGATTAAATGTAACAAAGGTGAATCGTACATTAGTACGAAAACATCTCGACATGTACAAGCTCGCGGTATAGGCCCGCCATGTACTTGTGGATGCTTCAACGCATTAGGTATGGAGAAAATACAACCTGTATTTAGTAATTTTTGGAGTTGGGTGATTATGGCTTCCAGAATGCCTATATTTCTAAGTTCGTAACCAGTGTTGATGTGAAGAGGTGTCACATTAAGAACAGGCCTATCTCTCTCAGCTGGTTTTGCCAGAGAGGTATGCCACGCCAATGAAACTCACTTCTGAGAAAGTAAAGGATCTGAAAGCTCCCCTTATCTATGTGCCACAGAACGTTTCTGGACGCCGTGATCGGCAAACAAAACGTGCAACTAGCAGTAACTGACTCAGAGGAACATTTTCATAAAGATGTTGTAATCATGAAGATGTTATAATGGATTATTAGCGCCTCTGTTCCCACAACAAGTGAGACCACTTTTGATAGCAAACATAATAACATGAGAGGCATCTACTTATTTTTGTTTATTAATAATTTCAGACACTTTGTAAATGTCACACGACAGTGCGATTAAGTGCTTTTACTTATTTACATTATTATTATTATTATTATTATTATTATTACTTACTGGCTTTTAAGGAACCCAGAGGTTCATTGCCGCCCTCACATAGGCCCGTCATTGGCCCCTATCCTGAGCAAGATTAATCTATTCTCTATCATATCCCACCTCCCTCAAATACATTTTAATATTATCTTCCCATTTACGTCTCGGCCTCCCTAAAGGTTTATTTCCGTCCGGCCTCCCAACTAAATCTCTATATGCATTTCCTGATTCGCCCATACATGCTACATGCCCTGCCCATCTCAAACGTCTGGATTTAATGTTCATTATTATTATTATTATTATTATTATTATTATTATTATTAATATCTGCCACTATAGAGTTCATTCTACGCCCTTTGCTTTTTCTAATATACTGTTTTCAAATCATTCCCATAATACTGATGAATTTATAATGTCATCTATGATCACTATTAAGTTGGAATATTAAATTGGACATTTGATTGCAATTTTCAATAAAGGTATTCGTTTTTCATTGTACAAAGTTCACCCTTCTCTTACGGAATGCCTCATATAACTAGGCCTAGATGTAATGAAAATGTGCTGAAAGAAGAATCCACTAGCTATTTACAGAATGACCAGGATCGATTTCCATATTAGAGTTGTTCTGGAGAAAGCATATTGTAAATAGAAAAGGAGTACAAACAGTGAAAAAGTAAATTGCCTATAAGTTAGAGAAACAGAACTAAAGAACAAAGCTCATAGCATTTTCTTCAGAACTCCGTTCAATGCAGAGCAAGCTATGGAATATTCTACAGCTAGTCGCCGGATTCAAAATGAGAATGCATCAATTCTACATGATCTACTCCCTCCCTCACGACTGAGTGAAAAATCTATCTCAAAAGCGAAACTTCGTGACTTGAACTCCATCATGAAGCTTATTGCAAACGACGCAAAATCAATCTCTGTAGTGACTCTGAAGAAGATGAAGATATAGATTGATCTCATTAAGAAAATATAGATTTTGACCTCGATTAATTTGAAATTCTGATTTACATTTTATTGGTCACAGAAATTTTATTTTCGTATCTATAAATATTTTTACTGAAATTGTTTCATTTCCAAATGTAACTTTTGTACATTATTCTTAGTGTATTAAATATTGTGACCTGATAGAGTGTAAGATAAGGCCCTATGGACTTATTTCTGCCAGTATAAATAACAAAAACAATAATAACAATAATAATAAATATTATTATTAATAAATATTATTATTATTATTATTATTATTATTATTATTATTATTACAAATTTCGTAATTTTCTTGATTGAAGCTTAAATAAATACGGTGTTTCCATATTGAGTTTTCTTTGAAATGTAATAATTTTTTATGATTATTGTCAAAGAAAGTTTTATTGCTAAGAACGTGCGGTTTTTATTTATTTTACTCGTAAAATTGTGTCTATGATCAAATTCTATTGAAAATTAAGTGTAATACTTAATGTGGAATATGTAATCTTCGAGTAGGCCTAATTAAATCTTTCATTTGCATTTAAAATAAAGAATTTGTAGGGTAATCCCAATTTCCTACACAGTGCTGATATTTTCTTCATTGCATGAAACGTCCAAACGATATTTTTGTCTCTTAATCAAGTGATGCAAAAAAAAAATTGCATTACCTATAGGCCTATGTAACATTAGTGACCAAGCAACATTTTCATGTACATACTAGGTTCAAAAAGTTCCCGGAATTTGCTAGTATCATAGAAACAACGTACCTTAAACACTATTCTACAGCATTCCTTTCAAAATAGTTGCCTTCCGCAACAACACACTTTTGCCAACGCGTGTAGAGTTCCTGGAAGCAGGCCTGGAAGCCATTTTGTGAAACCCGTCTTAGTGCTCTCGTCGCGTTTGCGATAACCTCTTCAGCATTGAATCTCCGTCCTTTCAGATGACTTTTCAGACGGGGAAACAGAAAGTAATCAGGTGGTGAGAGATCAGGAGAGTCTGGTGAGTGATCCAAAGCAGTTATGTTGTGCTGGCAAGAAAATTCTTTACAATAATTGCGCGATGAGCAGGTGCATTGTCATGCATAAGGAACCAGTTGTTTTCTACCCACTTTTCTGGACGTTTCCTTCTCACTGAGTCCCGGAGGCGAAGGAGGATTTCTACGTACAATTCTTTCATTACAGTACGACCTTCTGGAATGAACTCATGGTGGATGAGACCCTGAGAGTCGAAGAAAACTTCCAACATAACTTTGCCTTTGGAAGTGTCCCTAGGAAATTTTTGCTTCCGAGGAGATGTTTTCAATTTCCACTCAGATGACTGTCGTTTAGGGACTGGATCGTACAAGTAGCACCAAGTTTCATCACCAGCAATAATTTTGTTTAAGAAATCTCTGCAGGAGTTTTGTGTAACAAAACACAGAACTTGATGTTTGTACGTTGCTCTGTGGATATAATTACAAAGTGCGACGAACAAACAAAACACTATGATAAACAATTGCCTACAACTCAAAACCAACAATCGCCATTATCAACAAACTTTAAGGAAATGACATCATAAATGTTACCAACAAAACAAAAGGTATAATATCCCTTGTTATATATTAATACGAAAAATGGTAGTAAAATTCCGGGAACTTTTTGAACCCAGTAGTATAACGGCAACATTTGAAGGATATTATTAATTTTGATACCTAAATAAGACAATTTACATCTTCAACTTCATTTTGATATGCAACACTCTTCGTTCCATAGAAATTTTAAATTTATACACAAGCTTTCACGTTTATGCAAATACCTCAGAACTGATTTTTGGCGCTTCGTCAAGTGATATATAACACCATCCAATTAGAATTTTAAATGTGTGACTTGAAAGTCAGTTTATAAACACTGTAATTTATTTTATTGTCATCCGGATAATATATATACTGTATATACATACATACATACATACATACATACATACATACATACATACATACATACATACATACATACATACATACATACACAGTGTATGATACACTGTATATAGACACAAATTGTAAAGGTGGCATTGGACTAAGAAGTACTGCGAGTGCGGTTGAGTCGAAGTGTGATAAGAGAGTATTTAGCAGAACGTTATTTCTAGAAATAAGGTCTATCTTGAAGTGTAGTATATGCTGGACACGTGTGCATGTTAGCACAGTCTAGTATATACAGTCACGAAGCTCAATATATAGGAAATATGCATCCATGAATAGTTGCTAACCACTAGGATCGCTACTATCGCCCCATTACATACATTGCAAAATAGTACCGCACAATCTATTGTTCCTAGTACCCTCAACAACCCAAGCTTCGTGACTGTATATATACTAGACTGTGATGTTAGTATATGTTAACCAACTGAAGTAAAGCGTTAATTGTGTTTTATAATATACTCTGCGAGTCCCTTGTTGATGTTTAACGGCTTCTTGGATTGCTGCTTGTCAGCGAAGTATATAGTAGTCACTGGCCAGGAATGAACTGTACACATGCTTCAGTAACGGAAAGATACTTCATGAATGCATAAGTTCAGGAATGTTATGAAGCAATTTGGTGGGAAACCGTACAAGTGATCAAGATGGGCATGACTGTGAACGCTGTCGCTCTCTTCAGCTCCGCAGATAGAGAAATACAAAATATATTAGAAACTCTAAATAAGGACAAAAGAACCGATAAAACATGGTGTGAAAGAGTTGTAAACTCAATGTTGTTAAGGAGACTCTAGTGATCTTAAATAGAGTTTGTTGGATCTGCAGAAGCCTCATCCTGTACAAGCTCAACTTATTAAAACATATGCTGAAATGGTTTATATGAATACTAACTAGGCCTACTCCAAAAGTGTAGTGATTGTGTCCCTAAAGTCACCAGATACAATGTAATGAGCACAAAATTTATTACTCTTCGAATGGGTCTTTTTGTATATGGGGAATTTAGTTTCTGGTAATACTGAAATTAATAAATCAGTAGACCTAGTGTCTGTATAATATTTCGATGGATTTGAAGAAACTGCTATTTTACAAGCAGGAAGTTACCATCATATTGTCGTGAATTCGAACCGTCATTTCCAATAATCTCTTACTTGGTTACGGGAAGCATTATATTTCTTCGTAAATATGTTTAAACTTGTTGAAATATTTATACCAGTTTCAAATATTTTTATTACGTTAATTAATTTTAAGAATGATTTTAGTAAACTCGTAAAACAAGGATTGGCGTACATGTATAATTGTATTTATATGATACAAATCCGTTGATTCGAACTTGTGTTTGGATGTAGTATCGCTTAGAAAAAAAATAAGTTTTAAGTTCAGTATTAATATTATTAATATTAAACACTGCGGAAGGATCAGAACACCCTGAGCCATTGTTTCCCTAAGCCCTTGTCTCTTCTGGTACTTAAGGACGTCGTAACAATAATTATTTAGGGTACTTTGCATATACTGATAATGTTAATAGCGGTGGGCGCTACCTGCCACCTAGTGGTAAAATAACTTTTTTCATTATTCGCACCACGGCCGACTTGATGCTCACTTCGCTTCTCCTTTACCGGCCTTGACAATAAATTCATTTTGATCACTGTTTTTTTTTTAAGTTTTAAGATGTTTTTATTAAAACTACCAGGTCTCTTGGACCCTTGCCCTTTACAAAAAATATGATTTTATAAATTGAAATTTAAATAGGTTTTGTCAAAGAAAATTGATTACTAAGACCGTCAAAGACGGAAGTATTTGTTTTAATTTATGTTATGTCTCTTAGTAAAGGGTTGGCATGATGAAGTAGCTTATTCCTGTATGTAGTCTGTAGATCTTGAATATGAGCAAGCAGGAAGGGTATATGAAGTTCATTGTAGAGTTTGACATTGTTCGTGAGGCAGTGTGCACCAGTGATTGTTCTGCAGACAGCTCTTTGAATTCCTTCCAGACTCTTCAGGTGGTGAGGATGAACTTGGCCCCATATCTCACAGTAGTAATGGATGTATGATCTGATTACTGATATATACAGCAGGACTTTTGCTTTCCTTGAAGTCAGACTTTTGAAAAGTGGATAGAGTGTCATGTACCTTTGAAATGCTTTGTCTCGTATGTTTTGAATGTGATGCCTGTAAGATAAACGTTTGTGTAGAAGTACTCCAATATATTTAAGTGATGTGGTAGAAGGTATTATTTGGTTTTGAATACTCAGTTGGTCTATAATCCTGGGAAAACGTTTAGTAAAGACCATCAAGTGAGATTTTTTGCCGTTTACTTTTAACCTCCATTTGGTTGACCATTGTTTTAATATATTTAGAGCATTTTGCATGTTGACACAAGCTGCATGAATATTAAAATGTCTGGTAAATATGACAGTGTCATCAGCATAGAGACTATGTAGGCAGTCCGGCATTGTAGGCATATTCTGGACATAAATGGAGTAAAGAACAGGTGCAAGAACAGATCCTTGAGGAACGCCTGCTTCGATGTTTCTGGAGGTAGAGAGGGCTGCTCCTATTCGAACTTGAAATTTACGATTTTGAAGGTAGTCAGCTAGCAGATGAATGTAAATATCAGGAACGTTTAATTAATGTAGTTTGTATATCAGACCATTGTGCCATACCTTATCAAAACGCCTGTTCAAAGTCCAGAAAGGTAGCAACTGTATGGCTATGTTGTTGAAAGCCATGTTGTATAAAAGGTGTCAATCTAAACAAAGCATCTATGGTACTATGAAGACTCTTAAAACCAAACTGAAAGTGATTTATTCTTTCAGATGAGTTTAAGATTGGACTGAGGCGATTTAATATTAAGCGTTCAAAATTTTTACTTAGAAAGTTCAGCAGACTTATTGGCTTGTAGTTATGGGGATTTATTGGGTCTTTACCAGGCTTAGGAATAGCTATGATGTGAGCTGTTTTCCAAGTTAGAGGAAAATAGTGATAGCGTAGGCATAAATTAAATATTTTAGTGATGTGTGTCAGTGCACGATTAGGTAGTCGTTTCAGTGCTTCAGTACAGATTGAATCTGGACCTGGTGCTTTGTTATTTGGTAAGTTCTTAATTATAATTTTAACATCCTTAGGGCCTACATGAGGTATGACCTTCGATGGAGGTCTAGTAAGTATTTGTTTTACTTGCTGAATAACATCCATAGTGAAATTGTCATCTGATCACTGTGTTAAAGCTATAATCCAGAATATATGAAATTTCCGCCAGATGACACTGATTACCAAGGTGCACTGAGGATTGTGTATATGGTTTCTTGTACGATTATGCTTAGTAAATTGTGCTCCTTTCCACTGGTATGTGAGTTTAATGATGTGATTCAAAATGACGTATTGTTGTGTGCCATTGTGTACTTCGAATAGAAAAAAGAGTGGAGGAACAATATCATTCAGGAATTTCCGAGGGACAGGGAAAGATGATGTCTCGTGACCAGAATATGTACGAAATGGAAATTTAAGAATTGGAGATTTATCTTTCGAAGAGGTGGAAAAATTCAAATATCTTGGAGCAAAAGTAACAAATATAAATGACACTCGGGAAGAAATTAAACGCAGAATAAATATGGGAAGTGCCTCTTATTATTTGGTTGAGAAGCTTTCGTCATCTAGTCTGCTGTCAAAAAATCGGAAAGTTAGAATCTATAAAGCAGTTATATTACCGGTTGTTCTTTATGGTTGTGAAACTTGGACTCTCACTCTGAGAGAAGAACAGAGATTAAGGATATTTGAGAATAAGGTTCTTAGGAAAATATTTGGGGCAAAGAGGAATGAAGTTACAGGAGAATGGAGAAAGTTACACAATGCAGAACTGCACCCATTATATCCTTCACCTGACATAATTAGGAACATTAAATCCAGACGTTTGAGATGGGCAGGCCATGTAGCATGTATGGGCGAATCCAGAAATGCATATAGAGTGTTAGTTGGGAGGCCTGAGGGAATAAGACCTTTGGGGAGGCCGAGACATAGATGGGAGGATAATATTAAAATGGTTGTGAGGGAGGTGGGATATGATGGTAGGGACTGGATTAATCTTGCTCAGGATAAGGACCGATGGGGGGTTTTCTGTGAGGGCGGCAATGAACCTCCGGGTTCCTTAAAAGCAGTAAGTAAGTAAGTAAGTAAGTAAGTAAGTAAGTAAGTAAGTAAATAAATAAGTAAGTAAGTAAGGGAAAGATACGAAAATAGCTTAAAGTGATACCAGGCCAAGATTTTGTTCCAAAACCAACTCCGCATCTTCAGTAGTTTGTAGTTTACATTTCAGGGAAGAAGGTTATTCTAATAATGGAAAATTTAGACGATTAAAACCAAATGCTGTGCCAACAAAATTCCCTCATTATCCTAGATATGAAGTAAGAGATACCAAAGACCATGACGAACAATTATTAAAATTGATCTCCCTCCACCCCAAGAAACGCAAATATTTTAGTAATATAGATTTTTCACTGTTTGAACAAGATGTTCCGAGTGGCTCAGCATAAGTTAATGATATTTCCTTCTTGCCAGTTGAAAATGACCATAAAGCGACGCAAATAGACGTTGTCAACTTTGACGAGCAAAAAAGAAACATTAAGAGATTGGATGTGAAAATGTTACAACTTAATCAGGTGTTACAAGAGAAGCAAGATGGGATAACGAAAACAACCGAAGAACTCCAACTAATTGAAAGAGATCCTTTACATAAAGCACTGGAAAATATAAAGAAAGACGCCGAGAGAGGCAATATTCATGCAAAATTTATTTCCAGACCAGCTGCTTAATCACCGAAAGAGAATACCAAACAAGAATATATTAGAAGATTTGTGTTCAGAAATTGAGCCGTTACTTTGTAGATGCCCTCTCTTGCAATGCCAATTTGTACACAAGTTGAAAAACTTTATGGTGTAACCACAGTCTAGTACAGGCATGCCAAAACCCTGCACTTTGTGCAGTCGCGCACATTGTGCAGTAGTCTCTGTGCGATATGCATTTTCTATTCCCCTACATGGAGGGAGTGAATCGCCTTGGAGGGGAAGGCGACAGGGCTATACAGAACTGCAACAGCAGCGTATCAACTTTTCTTGCAATACGGGTGCTGATTTGGCTGTGTCTGTGAATGAGTTATGATAAATAAAGTGAGGGGTTCACAGATAACGAAGAAGAGAAATTACGAATCATGTAACGTAATTATTATAATGTTTTTCTCAACAAACAATAATTAAAAAAAATGAAAGGCTTTCATCAGCCCATGTCGAGGTAATAGTCTTCTGACAGTTTAGATCAGATTAGTAAAGTTCTCAAAATATGATATTGTCAGCGCTTGTTTCTTAATCAGTACTCTCACGGAAAAACGAACTTGACAATGGCGTTGCTTTGGAGTCTGGTCTGTACTAACACAGCCATTAAATATTAGATGACTTACGACTTTCATTTCATAAGCTGGTAAGTGATGAGAATATAGTGAGGAATATATATGAGGCTCTTGAGGTTTTAAGGAGCGAAGAAAGCAACTAGGCCTATTTGTAAGGCGGAAAAATTTTCTGCAAAAATATATAATGCCAAATTTTCCATCTCACGTCACTATACAGGGTGTTTCAAAAATACGAGGCATAATTTCAGGTAGGTATTTCCCACATGTAGACAATCAAAATAGTTCATTACAACATGTGTCCGGAAATGTTTTATTTCCGAGTATGGCCTTCACAACATTGAAATTCACCGGAACGTTTTTCTTTCCGCAGGTCGTTGCCTTCAAAGGAGACATTAAGAGGGCACTCTGACAGTTCATTCCGAGGCGAAGGTTACAGTCAGTGTTGTGTAGGCGCCAGACTGTGCGACGTGTATTCAAATCAAGAGCTGGCAGAGATACACTTCATGTACGGTAAGGCGGACGGCAATGCTGCGCTCGCTCGTCGTTTGTACCAGGAGAGGTACCCACAGCGACAATATCCAGATCGGAAGACATTTGTACGTTTCCATTACTGTCTGTGCGAGTATGGAAAATTTAACTCTCCTGGTTTGGGAAGGGGACGACCAGGATCTACAACTCCAGAACTACAGGAGGAGATTCTGGAGGCTGTGAACATGACTCCTTCTATCAGCACACGAAGGGTAGCGTTGCAAGTCAATGTTCCTCATACGATTGTCTGGAGACTGTTGAAAGAGTATCAATTGTATCCTTATCATTTGCAACGTGTACAGGCCCTGTCACCAGCAGATTACCCTGCACGAGTTAGGTTCTGTCAGTGGTTCTTGCAGCAGTGTGGTGTAAATCCGAACTTTCCTGCCTTAGTATTATTTACAGATGAAGCACAGTTCACACGAGATGGCATAACAAATTTCCACAATCAGCATGTATGGGCGTATGAAAACCCACGTGCAACTGTTCCATCTCATCACCAGGTGCGGTTCTCCCTCAACATGTGGGCCGGTATCATTGGTGATCGATTAGTTGGACCCCATGTACTTGTAAACAGACTTACGGGGCAGGCGTACACAAACTTCCTGGAAAACACCATACCTCATGTTTTAGAAGATACTCCACTGGTCAATCGTCAACACATTCACTTCTTGCATGATGGCGCTCCTGCACACTTCAGTCGTACGGCTCGCCGGTACTTGGATCGAAGGTTTCCTGATCGATGGATAGGTAGAGGTGGCCCAATTGCTTGGCCTCCACGCTCACCTGATCTGAACCCTCTCGATTTCTACTTGTGGGGCCATTTAAAATCATTGGTTTATTCGTCTCCGGTGCCTGATTTGGAATCCCTTCGGAATCGAATTGTGGCATGTTCTGAGGACATACGCAATACTCCTGGAGTTTGGGATCGTGTTCGCAGGTCAATGAGACATCGATGTGAGGTCTGTATTCAAGCAGGAGGTGGACATTTTGAACATCTTCTGTAATGACAACGACCTGCGGAAAGAAAAACGTTCCGGCGAATGTTAATGTTGTGGAGGCCATAACTCGGAAATGAAGCATTTCCGGACACATGTTGTAATGAACTATTTTGATTGTTTACATGTGGGAAATACATACCTGAAATTATGCCCCGTATTTTTGAAACACTCTGTATTATGCTAATATACTTACATTTATAAACCTTTAAACCTGACACAAATAGGATATCGTCGCTTCACAGCTTGTGAACTGCACTTTTAATATCTTTCAGTAATGCTCCCAACTTGTCGATACTTGCTCTCAACGTTTTCCAAATAAATTATATGCGAATTTAAATTCTAAGCTTAATGTATATCATTTATTAATATTAATGTTAATTTATATTGACATACAGCAAGGAAATCATTTCAGTGTAAAAACGTCACAATGTCCTATTGCATGTAATTAATTGGCAGTATAATATTTTCTTCAACACATGATTGTGTACCAATGGTCCCAATAAATAATAATGCTCAATGAACGATGAAAGAGTATACTTTAAAGTAATTAGTACCTACTACGTTTTTTCGAAATTATTGCAATATTTTTTTCTTCAAATACTACAGTGAGTAACAAAAATATTCGGACATCCGTCAACTTACAATTCAATGACATATATTTACATATAAATATATAAAAATAAGCTTTTCTTACTTTTTTCCTAAAAGTATCCCATTTCATATAAACATTTTCAACACAACATTTCCAATTAACATAATCTTCTTCTAATTATTAAAACAAAGGAAAACATTTCATTTCTAATACTAACAAAAATATTCGGACAGTTTTTGAAAACAAAGAATACTATTTCAGCTCATTATTAGTACATTTTAAGACCACCCTTCTGTTTAATAACCTCTTTCAGTCGGCGTGGCATGCTATGTACTAATTTTTTTGTTATGTCTATAGGAATTTTCACACATTCTTCTTGAAGTCTTGCTTTTAGCTCTTTTTTAGAAGAAATAGGCCTTGATCTAACCCTCCTGTCAAGTTCTTCCCATAAATGTTCAATAGGGTTCAAATCCGGCATTTGTAGAGCAGAAATTCTTGTACAATATAGGAGTTATGCTTGGGATCGTTGTTCTGATAAAATATAAATACCCTTTCAATTCCAAGCTTTTCTGCACTTTTTACTAAATTATGTTGCAGGAGGTGTAGATAGTCTTCCTTCTTCATGAGATCCTCAATGAACACCAATTCACCAACCCCAGAAGCTGACATGCACCCCCATATCATCACATTTCCTCTACTATGTTTAACAGTAGCTCGCAAATTCTTGGTTTTCATTTCCTCCTTAGGCTTTCTCCCGACTATTTGTCTACCATCGCTCTCATCAAAAAAGAGCCTTTTCTCACCAATCTTCGCCTTTATTTTCATATTCTTTAGCAAACTGAAGTCGTTTACGTCTGTTCCTTTCACAAACATAAGGCTTTTTTCGTGCTATTCTTCCGTTGTAGCCCCGTTTATGTATTGCCCTCTTAATTGTTTGGGCATGCACTTTTTTACCCGTAGCCGATTCAATTTCAGAAGTTAACTTCGGGGCACTTATACGAGGGTTCTTTTTAATCTGTCTGATAATAAGAGATCCTTCTCCGTCTGTGAGGACTTTTCGGCGACCTGTTTGCTTTCTCAGTTCTATTCTGTCCTCGTTTTTATATCTGAGAATTATGTCAGACACTGTACTTCTCTTCATCTGAAGTAAATCTGCAATGTTTCGAATGGTTTTCCCTTTTTCGTGATGGAATATCACTAACTGCCCCTCATTAAATATTGTTTGCTTACCTTTACGCCCCATTTTGTGTTCCGTCTTGCTGAAACGACAGCACAAGTAAGACTAAGTACTCTCGCATATTATTGAAACTTGGTACTTCCCGCTACTTTGTAATGTAAGTGATCAACAGGGGTGTATAAAGTAGGTCCAACAGGACTGTCCGAATATTTTTGTTACGCAGCAAATTGTATATTTGTTTATTTTTATATAAATATATTAACATACCATTTCATTAGCAAGCTCTTTTTATGCCCATGTTATGCAAATTAGTTTATTTGACGTAAACGCAAGCGTAATTTCTGTTTTTTTGCAAACATGTTTAGTAACATACACATAAACATTTGGAATATTAAGTGTCCGAATAATTCTGTTATTCACTGTATATAAAAATCATATTAATAAATTATGCTTTACAAACCACTACTTTGTGAAGCATAACTGAGTAAGCCTAAAGTTTCTTGTATTACAATTGTCACGTATAGACACTGATAATAACCGTGTTTTTCCCTTAGGCTAAGTGTGTTTATAATGTCCAAATGTCTATTTAATCCAACCCTATAAGCGCAGAATAGATTATTGTACACCCCTCCAGCTAAGAACGGGTAAGGGCAACGCTCGAATGATTCAGTCTGCACAGACCGGCGATCTGCGCACAAAACTGCAGTCTGATTTCTGACATGCCTGGTCTAGTTTATACAGTCACGAAGCTTGAGTTGTGAGGGTGCTAGGAACAATAGAATGTGCCGGTACTATTTCGCATTGTCTGTGATGAGGCGACAGTGACGATTGGAGATGGGAACGATATATAAGTTTTTACGAAATACCGATATTTTCGTTTCGATATATCGATATCGAAATTTTGATTCAATATGTCGTATAATATATCGGTTTTCTCATATATTTATCTTTTTTTGTATTTGTTTTTGTGGAATTATGATGAACAACAAAATTCACACTAGTTAACTCCGATAATTCCCTGAGAGATTGCGTTAATGAAAGTGCGCAGTTACATAATTGTGCAACCTTGAAATATCCAATCCAATCGATGCCTTTCTCTGATTGGCTGGTCTGGAATTCGAATTCAAAGTTTTTAATATGCAGTATCAAATTCAAAATGCAACGTATGCGAACGTGAGACTGAAAGGGAGGTTTATCTACTACTGTTTTAGTATTAATGTTCTCCAAGGCAGGAGCAACTGCCACTCTGAACAGGAACCGTCTGACTTCAAAACTTTTATTTCTATGTTTTGAAATGGAAGGAGAAAGAAATATAACACTGGTTTGAGATTTGTTTACGGCTAGGATTTCATCATCATCATCATCATCATCATCATCATCATCATCATCATCATCATCATCATCACCATTGATGTTTGGAATGTTGAAGTGTAACAATAACTTGCAATGTGGAACTTACTATAGAAGTATTGTATCAAATCAATTGTGAAGTTTGTTAAAACTTGTAACATTCTAAGCACTGTTTACTTACATTTAAAAATGAATACAAGTATTGTTTACTTACATTTGAAAATGAATACAAGAACTATTTACTGACATTTAAAAATTATTACGTTATTTAGAAAAGATCATTATATTTGTGTTCTGGATTGAATCCTATATAAAATTAGAATAACTGGATCCTGGATTGGAATAAAGTGATGGAGATCTAAAGAAAATTGGCGTGGATTGGAATGAGAGAAGGATTTCAGCAACATTATAAATGAAACAACGAGTCAAAGGAGAAAAAATTTAATGTCAGAAGCAAGTGAAATAGGGAGAAGAGTACGACAAGGTTGCCCTTTATAACCTACCCTGTTTAACATCTACTTGGAGGATTTTGTGAAGAACTGTTTTAAGAACTTGGGGGAAGTGATAGTAGGTGGAAGAAGAATGAAGTGTTTAAGATTTGCTGATATGGCGTTGTTAGATGATAGGCCTACTAAGGGATATACTACTGGAGCTGAATGACAGCTGTGAGCAGTACGGAAAGAAGATAAATGCCAAGACGAAACCCATAGTCATGGGAAGGAAAGTAAAGAAGGTAAACTTGCGAATTCTAAAGGAGGCAGTAGAGCTAGTGAACAGCTTCAAATACTTGGGGTGTACTATAAGCAGTAACATGAGCTGCTGCCAGGAAGTCAAAAGGAGGATAGCAATGACAAAGGAAGCTTTTAATAGAAAAAGAAGCATCTTCTGCGGACCTCTGGAGAAAGAACTAAGGAAGAGACTAATGGAGTGTTTTGTGTGGAGTGTAGCACTGTCTGGGGCAGAAACATGGACATTACTACGAAGTGAAGAGGAGCGATTAGAAGCATTTGGAATGTGGATATGGAGAAGGATGGAGTGTGTAAAATGAACAGACAGAGTAAGAAACGAAGCTGTGTTGGAAAGAGTGGATGAAGAAAGAATGATGCTGAAACTGATCAGAAAGCGGAAAAGGAATTGACTAGGTTACTGGCTGAGAAGAAACTGCCTACTGAAGGATGCACTAGAAGGAATTGTGAATGGGAGAAGAGCTTGGGGCAGAATAAGATATCAGATGATAGACGATATTAAGATACATGGATCATAAGCGGAGACAAAGAGGAAGGCAGAAAGTAGGAAAGACTGGAGAGTGCTGGGTTTGTAGTGAAAGATTTGTTCTTGGGCAGAACACCATGGATATATATATATACATATATATATATATATATATATATATATATATATCTGTGTGTGTGTGTAACAAAAAGGAAATCAGAAAATAGGAAACACTGGAGAATGCTGGGTTTGCAGTGAAAGATTTGCCCTTGGGCAGAAGACTATGAATGAATGAATGTTTCAATATCAAATACTGACCCATATAGAGTTCACTTAACACTTTCCCATTGTATCATTTAAGCTCATCTTATCTCCACCATAATTTTGACTTTACATTTTACAGTAAATTTAACATTTTGACTGTTATGTTAATTTCAATACTAATAAGGAATAGGCTATTAAAATTTAAGTAAGTTTATTGTAATAAATGTACACCTGTAAATGCAATTGAATTAGTATCTATTAATTTGCTAACGGAATAGCAATATATCGTTTCGATATACCGATATACTTTCTGCAATATATATCGTTTATCGAAATTAGGTTTGCAATATATTGCAATATCAATAAACCGATATTTAAATCATTTCCTCCATCTCTAGTATTGAGCTTCGTGACTACAAATTATACGATCAATCATAGCATTCATCACAATTATGCTAGGAAATGATCAATTTAATATAATGAAGTAACACGGCATACTAGCTGCGAGTGTTGTGAGAATTAAACAATATAACAAATTTTTAACAATGTGCACATTAAGCATTCTATCTGTTTGAAAAGGAGAGCATTTTCTCAAGTTATTTATACCAGTTATATGGATAACATTTATTATCTCCCCTAATTATCTCAAAAACTGTACGTGCTAGAAAGAAAAGTAATTACAGATATGAAATGAGCATCCGCATATTACTTTTTCTTTGTAGACCAATGTTATTTGCACGGTTAACCATTTTAAATAAATTAGGCCTACAAGTATTCTACATCTACATCCATTAACAATATAATAATAAAATAACCTAATCCTAGTCCATTTAATTGTTTATAATGTTTTAAAACAAAACAAATTTCACACTGATATGTTCTACATTCTACATCTTAGGCCAGGGGCCCGTACTAATCTAATGTAAGGAAAAAGCAGGCCTCGTCTAAAAAGCTGAGAAGCATTGGTGCAGAATGTAGAACAGAGTAACATGAAATTCTGAAACGATAAAAAAAAACATTTATATTATATCTTTATACAGTATAATGCAAACTAGTCGTATGTTTAAATTTTCATAGAACAGCTTAAAAAAATAATTAACTCTCTTCGTGCCAACTCCCTTTACATAGTATTATGCGAAAAATGCCAAGTAGATTTACACAAAGGGAACTATATCACGATTAGATCGTGACCAGCACTTATAGCAAAATTTTACGATCACGATTACAATGGTGATTGGCGTAATCGTGATTGGCATTCATAAAGTGTTAATAGTCTAATAATAATAATAATAATAATAATAATAATAATAATAATAATAATAATAATAATAATAATAATAATAATCAGTAATGATAGCACAGAACGTTCGCTTACATTATGTAGGTTGACCGGGCGACGCGTGATTGGCACAAAGGCCATGCAACACGCGACAAATCGTCTCCCGTACGCTGGGCAGTTTTATTATTACTGAACTTACCTTAATTATAAGAGGTATTGGAAATAATGTCCTTGTGCTGTAACATATCTCTGATATCTCTTAAAGATTTAAGATGTTCAGTGACTTCATAAGTTGTGGTGTAAGAGACACCAGTTTCTTTCTCCAGACGACGGAGAGATTCCTTCAGGGTGTGTTTCAAACTCTGCTCTATTTCATCCAGTTATTTCCTAGTAAGACACGTCGTGATCGTTTGCTGTTTTTATTCAATACTAACTTCGTTTCTCTAATGTTTTTTTTTAACGGGGTTGCGTATGATGTTGCTATGTGGAACGATAACATAGGAAATTTGCTTGCAAATTTTCTTTTTTATCTTTGTGCAAACACTCTTTTTTGAGATAAGTCTTTACCATGAAAATCCTTTGCTCTAATGTAAACTTCTGTAGTGCCAAGAGAGCAAGCTAATCTAAACACTTCACTAATACCATCAGAAAAACGACACGCAATCTAACGTCAACACAACCACTCCCTCCTACAGACAGACTGAATTGGACTGCCGAGCGTTCGAAAGACGGTTTGCCACGTGTTGCATGGCCTTCTTGCCGGTCGCGTGTCGGCCGGTCGACTACATAATGTAAGCGAACGCTCTGTAGTATTGGTATAGTAATCTCGATAGAAATTATAGTAGCAACATTCTATTTAACGAAGCTTTCAATTATAGAGGTTATAAAATGTTGACATGATTTGTGTTGCAGCAGCAGCAGTATTAGTAGTATGTGTTATTAAATACTATCAGTAATAGTAGTTTTTAACATGATCCGTCAACAATAATAGTTATTTATATGCTTATTAGTTTCTTTTAAACCATATCATGAACGATTTTCAATTTAGAGGTTGGACATAACGGTAGTCTGAAGTGCTTTCTCACTAAATATGTAGACTTAATAATCTTAAAATAAAACGGCATGTGAATTGAACGAAATGAACATAACAAAATTAAAATTATATAATCACAACATATGAACCAAAACTTTCGACTCGGAGCATGCGCAATGTTGCAATATCCACAATGATTCCCCGATAACAGTGCACTGTCTGTATGTTGTTATATTGCAATAAATAAAATATAACTATATTGTGTTGCAATGTCTGCTTTTTTTCTGTATTCCATTTTTTCTGATTTTCCGTGTTCTCAATCTTGGTTTAAGCACTAGAATGCTTAAAAACAACCAAATATGGTTTTTGTATTCCATTTTTTTCTGATATTCCATGTTCTCAATCTTGGTTTAAGCACTAGAATGCTTAAAAACAACAAAATATGGTTTTTGTATTCCATTTTTTTTCTGATTTTCCGTGTTCTCAATCTTGGTTTAAGCACTAGAATGCTTGAAAACAAACAAATATGGTTCTTATATTCCATTTTTTCTGATTTTCCGTGTTCTCAATCTTGGTTTAAGCACTAAAATGCTTAAAAACAACCAAATATGGTTTTACATACACTAAAAGTTGAAATAAGCATTAATCCCTGATATACGCACAAATGTGCACTATAACATCTTTAAATTTAGTTGCAAATAGTTTGAAAAGCATTTATACTGAATAATAATAATTGTATGATTTGCAGGTAAAGAATAAAACATGGAAATAAGATAAAATCCCCCCCCTAATAACGTGTTTAACTGCATTAAATATTGAAATCATTAAACTAATCCCATGTAAAGCGTAAGAATGGCAGACCTCTATATAAAATAACTAGGATGCGGATTTTAGCATATTTGCATGTTTTATTGCTTTGTTGCAAATGCTACTATTATATTATAAATAATTTCAAGCTATTTGCAACTACGTTTCAAGATTTTATAGAGCATATTTTTGCATATTTAAGTGATTAATGCATATTACAGCTTTAGCGTATATGAAAGCATATTTTGTGGTTTTTAAGCACTAATGCTTAAGGGGTTGGGTAAAACTGCAGCAAGTAAAATTTTGGACATATTCAACATTTTTCTTCCTCCATTACTGTACCCTGTACAATAATGAAAATTAGTAGGTGTAAAACACTGTCCTCTTGCTATATGAAAAAAAAAATATTTTTACGATTAAAAAAATTATTTAATTAATTTTTTTTTTTTTTTCAAAATTCAGTTCACTGTGCAGTGATGAACGTTTCCCACATAACTAAAAACTATCCGGCATTCTGTAATGAAATTTTTTGTGTGTATTTATGCATGTCATATCTACAATATGATGCAAGATCACTTCTCTACCTTTGGTAGATTGTCTGATAAAAAATAAATTCTTTTAGAATGGTCAAATATCAGTATTGTCTTCTAACACAAAATAAAAAAATAGTATTTATGAAGGAATGTAGTTGAAAGAGCACGATATTGTAAACATGAGTTACAGCAATAAAATAAAAGAGAGAGAACATGAAAAAGTTAACAAGTTTATGAGTTATGAGGGAAACGGTTCATCACTGCATAAGAAACTGCCACTATTTTGAATTTTGAAAAAATGTATAAATAGCTCTTTTTTAATCTTGAAAGTACTTTTTTCATATAGGAGAAGGATAGTGTTTTGCACATACCAATTTTCATTATTGTACAAGATACAGTAATGGAGAAAAAAAATGTTGAATATTTCCAAAAATTTTACTGCTGTAATCTGTACCTAACCCCTTAAACGAAGATTAAGAACACGGAAAATCAGCATTAAGGAACACAGAAGAAACGCACACATGGAACACATTACAGTTATATTTCATTTATTGCAATATGACAGCATACAGACAGTGCACTCTTATCAGCGAATCATTGTGGGCAATTCCGCGGCAATCAACGAAGCCCTCTGATGTTGAAGGAGCTTCTCATAATTTTAAAAGATTCTTGTGTGTAGACAATATAAAAAGCTTGTTGCTCAGCAATTCAGAAGAATATTATACAATTCCAGCAGAAATAAATGAATTATGTCTCAATATCCTTCTGTATAACAGGAAAATCATAAATAATAGCAAATTGCTTAAAATAGAAAAGTTTTTTTTTTTTTAATTTTAACCGTGCATATTTTGTTATTTTTAGTGCACACATACTGGTGTTTCAGCGGATACGTGGTTGTATATTTTGCCTTTTTTAGCGCATATGAATCCGCTCCCTAAAAATAACAAGCAATTAAAATACTCTCCAGACGAAGAGTCTTGAGGATACACAGAGACATGAAAATATCCGGATGTAGAGAATCCTGATAGTAACAATGTAATGGAACTAATATTTAAAATAGATTCCCCAGATACAAAATGAGTTTCTGAAACACCAATTCTGCAGTGCCTGGGAAAAGTGACATAAGTCAGTTTCCACAAACCTCTTTTGATAATTTATTGACAACTTACACTGGTTTATGTCGATCCGATTTTTTTCTGCATGAATTATTGTAATGGGACAAATACTTATGTCTCTTTTTCCAAGCGAGCAGATGTTCTGTAAGTTGTCAATAAATTATCAAAAAAGGTTTGTGGAAACTGACTTACGTCACTTTTCCCTGGCACTGCAGAATTTTCGTCATATTTACAGTTATCTCTGGTTCAACTGGTAACTGTGCCACGGCCTGTAGTTTTTTTAATAATCTTTTAATATATGACATAGTATCGGATTTTTAAAAAATCCCTGACTAATGCATTTGTTCTTTTCGCCTAACAATCAAGATACATTAAGGACAGGATACAAGGAAAGATACGTAGATATACAATGTATAAATTAATACATAAAACACTTGCACAAACACATTATAAAATACAGATACATTCGTACAATAACTAAAACAAATACATGCACACGCGTGAGCGCGCGCTTATACACACACACGCTCAAAACAATGGTCAACTTCAGGGATTTAGAGCCATTTTTGGAGTCCTGTATTTTACCTGGCTGTTAGTACTGATTCGAACAAATACCGACATGCAGTGCTACTGCGTTACTGTTTCGTAAACTACAACTAACATTAAATAATAATATAGGTCACAATAAACTAATTTACTATATTTTTATCGATATAGTTTTAAAAATTTGACGTTTTATTTACGTAACTTACAGTAAAATTTCTACTTTCTATGACATATTGAGACAATAATGTATGTTTGTAAAAATAATTCGAATTCTCAAGCTTAATTTTCGTCATCAACTTCAGATTCTATATCGTCTGTCAAGGAATATTTTATTCCTGGGTGCTTTACCAATGTCAATGGTATTCAGAGCTCTGAAAAATCCACTTAAACACACAAAAGTATTGATATGGACGAATGTAAAATATTTTTACATGTGTACCAATATGGCTGTCATAGTCACCACAGCTGACTACGGTTGCAGTTTTGTTGCAGATAGTTACATCTAGCTCTCTCTCCACTAGTATTATTTACTTCGATGGTCACGCCAAATTTCAACAATTACTGTTTTTTAATCCCATGTATGGTGGGTCCCTATCACCACGGCATGGCGCGTCCTCAGGTTGCGGATAGAGGAGACGGCCTCCAGATATGGAGGGTAGCTGCGAATATATTGAATAAGCAGTCGTGGACAGCCGATAAGGGGTGGTCCTCCAGCTTGGGGGTGGGCGAAGGGCTAACAACCCATAATCGTAAAAAAACAGCTTGTTACGAATCCCTACAATAAGCCTCGGAATAGGACTGATTCTCTGGCACGACCACAGCAAAGGAATAAGGTTTTGAGATTTGGCACTTGGAACGTAACTAGTCTTTATAGAACAGGAGGGGTAACATTAGTAGCTAAAGAACTAGCTAGATATAGAATAGACTTCGTGGGAGTACAAGAGGTTAGGTTAGATGGGAATGGCATATCACAAATAGGAGATTACTTGTTGTATTATGGGGAAGGAAAAAATAATCACCAATTAGCAACAGGATTCTTTGTTTATAAAAAAATAAAATCAGCAGTAAAAAAGGTCGAATTTATCAGTGGCAGATTATCATATTTAGTACTTAAGGGTAGATGGTGCAACATCATAGTTATAAATGTTCACGCCCCTACAGAAAAGAAAGACGACCATATAAAGGATAGCTTCTATAAGGAATTGGAACATACTTTTGATCAGTTACCTAGATATCACATGAAAATTTTATTGGGGGATTTCAACGCTAAAGTAGGACGGGAGGATATGTTTAGACCAAATATTGGAAAAGGGAGCCTACACGTAAGTAGTAATGACAATGGAGTTAGGTTAGTCAACTTTGCCACATCAAATAATTTAATTGTCAAGAGTACAACATTCCCCCATAACGATATACATAAATATAGTTGGACTTCTCCAGATGGATTGACACACAACCAAATAGATTACATCTTGATAGATAAACGGAGACATACTAGTATAGTAGACATTCGAACTTTCAGGGGTGCAGACTGTAATTCTGACCATTATTTGGTAATTGGAGAATTAAGAGAAAGACTATCAGTAGCCAAGCGAATAGAGCAACAAGTTAATATTACTAAATTCAATATTTTGAAATTAAAGGACGAGGAAACTAAGCAAAATTATCAGGTCGAAATTTCGAATAGATTTGCCAATTTAGAAAGTTCCGACGAAGTTGAGAAAGAATTAGATGTTAACAGCGTGTGGGAAAATATCAGAGATAGTATCAAAATTGCAGCTGAGCAGAGCATAGCTTCTTATGAAACTAAGAAAAAGAAACCGTGATTTGATGAAGATTGTTGCATTGCAGTAGAAAGAAGGAAACAGGCAAAATTGAAATTCTTACAGGATCCAGTTGAGGAGAAGAGAGATAATTATTTCAATGAAAGACGGGAAGCAAGTCGTACACTTAGGAATAAAAAGAGAGGTTACTTGAAGGAAAAACTGAATGAGGTAGAAACAAATAGTAAGAATAAAAACATTCGAGATTTATATAAGGGTATAAAGGAATTTAAGAACGGATATCAGCCAAGGGTAAACGTGATCAAGGTTGAGAATGGTGACTTGCTTGCAGACTCTCCATCAATCCTAAACAGATGGAAAAATTATTTTGCGCAACTACTAAATGTATATAGGCCAAATAGAAATGATCGGGACGAAATTGAAATACAAACTGCTGAGCCATTTATACCCGAACCCACGCTTTCAGAAGTCGAAATTGCGATAGAAAATCTGAAAAAGTACAAGTCTCCAGGTATCGATCAAATTCCAGCAGAATTAATACAAGAGGGTGGAAGTGCATTATATAGCGAAATTTATAAACCTGTAGTTGCTATTTGGGAAAAGGAAATTGTACCAGAACAATGGAAAGAGTCCATAATTGTACCTATTTTTAAGAAGGGGGACAAAACCAACTGTAGTAACTTTCGAGGAATATCACTTTTGTTGACGTCGTACAAAATATTGTCCAATGTTCTTTTGAGAAGATTAGCTCCGTACGTAGATGAAATTATTGGGGATCATCAGTGCGGTTTTAGGCGTAATAGATCGACTATTGATCAGATTTTTTGTATTCGACAGATAATGGAGAAAAAATGGGAGTATAAGGGTACAGTACATAAGTTATTCATAGATGTCAAAAAGGCATATGACTCGGTTAAGAGGGAAGTATTATATGATATTCTTATTGAATTTGGTATTCCCAAGAAACTAGTTCGATTAATTAAAATGTGTCTCAGTGAAACATACAGCAGAGTCCGTATAGGTCAGTTTCTATCTGATGCTTTTCCAATTCACTGCGGGCAAAAGCAGGGAGATGCACTATCATCTTTACTTTTTAACTTCGCTTTAGAATATGCCCTTAGGAAAGTTCAGGATAACAGGCAAGGTTTGGAATTGAACGGGTTACATCAGCTTCTTGTCTATGCGGATGACGTGAATATGTTAGGAGAAAATTCACAAACGATTAGGGAAAACACGGAGATTTTACTTGAAGAAAGTAAAGCGATCCGTTTGAAAGTAAATCCCGAAAAGACAAAGTATATGATTATGTCTCGTGACCAGAATATTGTACGAAATGGAAATATATAAATTGGATATTTATCCTTCGAAGGGGTGGAAAAATTCTGATATCTTGGAGCAACAGTAACAAATATAAATGACACTCGGGAGGAAATTAAATGCAGAATAAATATGGGAAATGCGTGTTATTATTCGGTTGAGAAGCTTTTATCATCTAGTCTGCTGTCAAAAAATCTGAAAGTTAGAATTTATAAAACAGTTACATTACCGGTTGTTCTGTATGGTTGTGAAACTTGGACTGTCACTCTGAGAGAGGAACATAGGTAAAGGGTGTTTGAAAATAAGGTGCTTAGGAAAATATTTGGGGCTAAGCGGGATGAAGTTACAGGAGAATGGAGAAAGTTACACAACGCAGAACTGCACGCATTGTATTCTTCACCTGACATAATTAGGAACATTTGAGATGGACAGGGCATGTAGCACGTATGGGCGAATCAAGAAATGCATATAGAGTGTTAGTTGGGAGACCGGAGGGAAAAAGACCTTTGGGGAGGCCGAGACGTAGATGGGAGGATAATATTAAAATGGAATTGAGGGAGGTGGGATATGATAATAGAGACTGGATTATTCTTGCACAGGATAGGGACCGATGGCGGGCTTATGTGAGGCGGCAATGAAGCTTCGGGTTCCTTAAAAGCCATTTGTAAGTAAGTAAACTATTTTTTAATCATATTACGATTGAGATGGAAGTGTACATGAACACTGTCGTTTACTACATGGTCCTTTAATTGAAAAGACTTGCACCTACTAGTAGGATTACAGAACTCACTATGTACCTATCAGCCATATTATTACTGAAAACTTCTGCAAATAAAAGTAACTATAAATAACTAAAAAAAATCACTAACAAAACACTAGTGGATACATCTATGGATGACAATAGATACGAACTTGAAGTTACTTCAACTGCTAGTTACAAGCGCTAATAAATCTACATTTACTTTCCACAAACCTTTAGTTAAATTTATAAGAGCAGTTAGTTAACTGAGATGTACCAGAAACCGGACATTAAAGTATCTCGAGAAATATAATAAGGGTCAATAATAATCTAAAAATCAAATCACCTTCTTAATGCTTATTCTTGATAAAAAAAAAATGAGTCATAATCTAGGATATATAGTTAAATCATTTGCAAGAGCATCAAAGTTTCGCACGTAAGACATGTTGATGCTAACATCAAGCGGTAGATCATGGTCAACTCTATAATGTAGACATTAAAATACGAGTTATTGGAATATCCCAAAGGTTATGAGACACAATGTAAGCCTATATACATAGATACACTATAAATTTCTGTTTTAGCAAAGATTGTTATCTATTTCAAGGCGCACCTTCAACCACTGTTGCCAACATTTTGCCCTACAATCTCGCTAACTTTTCAACAAAAAGTAGCTATGCAAATCTAGTCTTTCAGGTAAAGCTTCTTGTAGAGCAGATTTGAATAATTTCAAGGGAAAAATTGTTCCGGGGCCGGGTATCGATCCCGGGACCTCTGGTTGAACATACCAGCGCTCTGCCAACTGAGCTACCCGGGAACTCCACCCGACACCGTCTCAACTTTTCCCTTTATATCCACACAACTCGCGTGGGCTGACGAAACGCCAGAGACCCACATTGAGTGCACACAAACTCTGTGTGACTTGGAATTGTGGTTTTCTGTTAACGTACACAGTGACGTATATGTTATGCAAATCTAGTCTTTCAGGTAAAGCTCCCTGTAGAGCAGATTTGAATAATTTCAAGGGAAAACTCTGTGTGACTTGGAATTGTGGTTCCAAGTCACACAGAATTTGTGTGCACTCGATGTGGGTCTCTGGCGTTTCGCCAGCCCACGCGAGTTGTGTGGATATAAAGGGAAAAGTTGAGACGGTGTCGGGTGGAGTTCCCGGGTAGCTCAGTTGGCAGAGCGCTGGTACGTTCAACCAGAGGTCCCGGGATCGATACCCGGCTCCGGAACAATTTTTCTCTTGAAATTATTCGAAAAGTAGCTAAATATCTCCAAAATTTGTTAAGAAATCCCCAGAAATGTCGCTAAAAATTAATAATAAATAGGCCTAAATGAAAATACGAAAAACACATATGCGGAGAAAAATATAATTTCTTCGTCGTCACCCTCTTCTACGGAGTCTGGTTGTATTGTTGACAGCTATGATGTTGAGGTGGAAGTTATGGGAACAGCTGATTGTGAATACACTGCGCTTGATCCTACACTTTCTGGTAAATTGTAAGTGTGGAAATTTTCACCTAATCGTTTGACCACATTTTTTTTTTGGGAAATGTAACACTTTTTAAATATATATTAAATATATTAAAATCAGCAAAAACTACCGTCTCATTTGCTTCACACGAACTGTCGGCACAAAAACTCAATTTACTCGGGTCGGTTCGGAGTGGAAAACCTCCGCTTTGCAGGGAAGAACCAATATTACATTAGCTGCAGTACGCGACTCGTCACGTGTCAATCAAAGTTACCACCGTTTATGGGTGCTGAAGTAGTAGCATTGAGAGACAGACCTGACCCGTGACAATCACTGAATTAGCATCTTTCACTCCTGATCACTGATCACAAATATTATGAGATCAAGCTTTCACGTATGAATAATTAGACTACTCAGTCATGTACCCATGCTTCTTCTAAAACTAAAAAGTGCATGACTTCAGTTGAATGTTTTAACTTGAAAGAAAGAAAAAAAAAGTGTAAGAATATAAAAATCAGCAGAAAAGTCGCTAATCGTATTTTACAAAATTTGTCGCCGAGACTAATTCAAAATTCCCTAGATTTAGTGACTTATCGCTAAATATGGCAACACTACCTTCAACAGAATTTCATGTGAATCAACATTATCAAATGCCTGGGAGCTAACAAATGCGGTGTTGAAGGTAACTGTTCTCGGGATACTGCTGTTTCTCCTGTTTTCACATTAGGAATCTCCCATCAACACATTAGCAATGCCTCAAGAGTATTATATAATATGCCGACCCTGCAAGCCTCTATTATCACATATAATCTAAAATATAGAAAGGCTTCATATGAGACCAAGTATTGTAGCTGCAAACAGATTAAGTAGTTAAACAGAATGAAACAGGATGAAATATACAGTAATACAATGAGCCTACATTTTTTATGGAGTGGGGCTGTTTACGTAATACATATGACCTATAAGAACTAGACTATTAGTCTCTCGTCATAACATTACGCCCAAATTATGCATTGTGTTCGAAGTATAAAAATTCTCCGTTTTTCACAACCTAAAGAAGGGAAAGGATCCTACAAAGACGTACGTTCTACTTCTAAATTTCATCGTAGGCTATTGATTCACTGGATATCTTTTGAAAAAAGTCTCCTGAATTAGAAATGTAATGCGGATAAATTCAATGAACTAAGGAGATAGTAATTTTCGAAAGGCTTTCTTTTCTTTTAAGAGAGAGCCCAACCTTAAGTTTACATATTCAAGCATTCTAAATCTTTCTTTTCCTTTTTCTATCTCTCTTCTCACTATCATCAGTCAATCATCATATGTAAGAAATATGTATATTATTAGAATTTTTGTCTGCAAAGTAAATTTATGATTTGATCTATTCAGCTCTCAGTTACATTCTTCTGTTACAATTTTATATCTCTCTTGATGGAACATCTTTCAGTATTGCTTCTGTTCTCTTCTGTCTATGTTTCTACCGCATTCTCATTTCTAATTATAAATTTGGTTTAATAAATTAGAAGCCATAACATCTTTCTCATCTCATTATTTCTAATGTAGTAGGTCTTATAATGTTCAGAATATTTAGTTAAAATAAGATTTATGTCTCTTACAAATTCGTTCTACAGCTACGAAAGCACAGCTATGACTTTGTGAAAATTCTCAGAATTGTATCAATTCTTTATTTCACCTGTGATGTCCTTTCCTCAAATTGTACCACACACCACTTGAAAATTCTATGTATAATACATAAATCGTAGAAGCTGTTTAAACTTAGATACCGTGTGTTTAAAAGAACTAACTTCATTCAACTATGAATGATTTAATAGAATTTGAATTTAAACAGGAAAATGAGAAGATATACGAATAAAAGTAATAAAATTCGTAGAAGAACGATGAGAGAAAAACGTTCTAAGGACATCGAGGAGATATTATTAGTCTTCAGAAAAATCGACCTAGGATTGTGATGGACTTAGAGATTACACCGTTCTGCATGGATTTTGTTGTTTTGAAATAAATGAGCGTTTCTGAACCACAATTTCACACTGATTGCAAAACTGAAATCCGTTTTCGCGTACCACGTCAGAATTTTTTACAATTCAAAATTTTATGTTTTCAATATTTTTCGTAATATAGTAATATTACAGTGTGCTTTTCACTTGTTAAAAAGGCACGACAGCTTATAATTTAAACTTTATTACTTAAAATGTGACATAATACGTTTGATTATGTTTGTATTTAATATTTATTAAAACCTACTAACTATATCCGCCCATGAAGGATATACAAAATTGTATCCTCCCCCTTAAAATGAACTGAGGTTGAGACATCCGTTGTTTATTCTTGGAGATTTTTTATCTGTCTGCAACCAACGTTATCTATAAACAGGAAGTTGAAATGTTTAGTGTCATAAAAAATTATGAAGGAAATATTTACTCTTAGAGATTGCTATTAAAACTAACAATGAATTAGAGAAATGAAAGAGGGTCCTCGTATATTTATGGAAGTGCAATCTAGCTTATGAGGCTACAGATTTCCTTACTGAGATAATAAACCCATCCCCCTTTAAAAGTTGTTTTAAAATTAGAGGTTCAGTTTTGTGTTCTCGGTTGTCGTGTAAAAATGAAGTGTGTGAGTTCTCATTTTTCTGTGAGAGAACAACTTAATAGTGTTGTTTCATAGAAATGTCGAAACATGGTTGTGTAAATGATTCAAATTTGTTTTGCTATATATGTAGGTCATAAACGTTGGTAAAACAGAGACAGAATACAACTGCTTTTGTAAAGAATACTTACATTCAATATTTTGGCATTAAGTCAGGAGGCTAGGACAAATCCTGGTGTCCCCATAAAGTGTGTTGTAGTTGTGTTGAAGAGTTGAGGAGTTGAAAAAATGGAAAAAGGAAATCATTGTCCTTTGGTATCCTATGATTTGAAGGGAACCTACAAATCATGGAGAGGATTGTTATTTTTGTGTAGTTAAGGTAGCTGGATATACTGCTAAAAACAAGAAAGATATTCTATATCCTAACATTCCCTCTGCCATTCGTCCTGTACCTCATGATCGTGATATTCCCGTTCCGGTACCCCCTGAATCAGATACATTGCCATCTGCATCCAGTAGCAATGAAACTCAATCTCCAGTGGATCATACTTATGAACCAGACAATACTGGCGATGATAGATGTTTTAATCAAAATGAGCTTAATGATTTAGTGAGGAATTTAAATTTGCCTAAAGAATCAGCAGAACTATTAGGTTCTAGGTTAAAAGAAAATAAAGTATTGGCCGAGGATACATATTTTTCCTGGTACAGGCATCGTGAGAAGAAACTTGTCCTTTTTTTTTTTTTTTTTTTGCTGAAGAAGAAAATTTAGTGTATTTCCAAGAACTCCATGCCGTCTTAAAATTTCATAATATAAACTATAATTCCAAAGAGTGGAGATTCTTCATAGATTCTTCTCAGAAAAGTCTTAAAGGTGTTTTGCTTCATAATGGAAACATTGCGGACTATTGCTGGATGTTAAAAAGAAACTCCTCCGAACAACATGCGGAGGAGGTCAAAGAGGAAAAAATTTGAAGTGCAATATTGAGGTAAGAATATGAAAGTTCTTATAATTATTAATTAATATTAATTAATGATTAATTAGTGGCAAACAAATTGTGGCCTAGCTTTTCTCACAAAATCCTTGTTGAAAATAATTTTTATGACGTTTCACAAAGCTATAATTTCATCATTTTCGAATTCAGCACAAAAAATCCGTTTAGAATCGACTATCAGATTGAAAACAACAGAAAATAAGTTTTGAAATGCAGAACGGTGTTAGTCTTCAGAAAAATCGACCTGTAATTGTGATGGACTTACTGATTAGTCTTCAGAAAAATCGACCTTGGGCTTGTGATGGACTTACTGATTAGTCTTAAGAAAAATCGACCTGGGATTGTGAGTTACAGATTAGTCTTCAGAAAAATCGACCTGGGATTGTGATGGACTTACAGATTAGTCTTCAGAAAAATCGACCTGGGATTGCAATGGACTTACAGATTAGTCTTCAGAAAAATCGACCTGGTATTGTGAAGGATTAGTCTTCAGAAAAACCGACCTTGGGATTGTGATGGACTTACAGATTAGCCTTCAGAAAATCGACCTTGGGATTGTGATGGACTTCCTGATTAGTCTTCAGAAAAATCGACCTTGGGCTTGTGATGGATTTACTGATTACTCTTCAGAAAAATCGACATGGTATTGTGATGGATTTACTGATTAGTCTTCAGGAAAACCGACCTTGGGATTGTGATGAACTTACAGATTAGCCTTCAGAAAACTCGACCTTGGGATTGTGGTGGACTTCCTGATTAGCCTTCAGAAAAATCGATCTTGGGCTTGTGATGGATATACTGATTAGTCTTCAGAAAAATCGACATGGTATTGTGATGGACTTACTGATTAGTCTTCAGAAAAACCGACCTTGGGATTGTGATGAACTTACTGATTAGTCTTCAGAAAAATCGACCTTGGGATGGTGAAGGACTTACTGATTAGTCTTGAGAAAAACCAACCTTGGGATTGTGATGGACTTACTGAATAGTTTTCAGAAAAATCGATCTTGGGATTGTGATGGACATGAATCACATGCCATGTTTTCCTTTCTTTAGTCGCATAATTTACGTCTCGGAAAACAAATTCGTCATCGTTGACATTGTCATTGTGGACATCATAAAAATCGACACCATCGGCAGTATCATCATTGTCGTCGGTATAATTAGCATGACATCATCACATCGATGCCTTATTGCAGTACAGCTGAAAGCATTCTTAAATACAGTAAGAAACACCCAATTTAAGGCGGAATTAATCGAGCTTGCAAAATTGTTGATGATTTAGTAGCAACAGGCAGCAAGCAGTATGAGTCGCATTAGCATCATCATTAGCTAATTGGCGACTATAAAATGGGAATATCAGAGATGAAAATTTTTATATGGGGAATTAAGGAGAAATAGTGGAAAGGTATTGACAGAGAGATACGAAATATAGGGGACACTATGCTGCTCAATTATCTCGCGTAACACAAAATTCACATCTGCAGAAGAGGTATTTCAACATGGCCCTCGTGAGAATGAGATATGAAAACAGTCTCACCTAATTAATTATGAGAAATCTCTGTCATTTATCTTGATGTGTAACTTCTCATAAATGAAATTCGTTACAGAAATATTGACTTGCGTGCCACAACTAATAATATTATTCTTTCCATGAAACAGGTTTATAAATACAATAACTAGAATATTTGAGCACGGTCTAAAGTAATAACTCATAATTACAGTCTATTTTTTTTAGTTTATTTAACGACGCTGTATCAACTACAGATTATATAGCGTCGATGGAATTGGTGATAGCAAGATTATATATAGCGAAATAAAGCCGAAGATTCGTAAGAGATTACCTAATATTTCCATTACGGTTGGAGAAAACCTCGGAAAAAACCAATCAAGTAAGCAACCCAAGCGAGAATAGAACCGACGCCCGAGCGCAGCTCCGGATCAGAAGGCAAGCACCTCTGCCGACTGAGCTACGCCGGTGACTATCAGAATCTAATTTTATGAAGTTTGCTTAGGGGTACAATAGAGTAATAGAATGAATGAACGAACGAACGAACGAACGAATGAAGTGCATTTATTGATACACAATTATACAAAGTCACGTACACAAGATCCTTCGTACGAGTCCGTACGGCCATTAGTGCTATAACTATACACAGTTTGAATTTTCAAAGAATACAAAAATAATACTACTAATAATACAATAGTAAAACAACAGTTATTATTATTACTACTGTTATTATTAATTATCACAATTACAACTAATCTAACGTCATACGAAATTTCACAAAAAAATCAATAATAAAAATAAAATAAATGTAAGATATGAAAGAAAAACAACACACAGTGAAACATATATATATATATATATATATATATATATATATATATATATATATATATATATATACAATTGAATTCAATTCCTTATTGAAACTGCAATAAATAATCCAAGTAGTAAATATAAATATAATACATAAAAACATATACACATGCAATAAAAATAGAAAATAAAACAATAAATACAAAAAGAACATTATCCCCAATTACCTCATTCACTCAGTGTTAATACTACTCATTACAACACTAATAAATAACTCTTCCCCTTATTTCCTCGACCCCCTCCCCCTGGGCCAGTTACACCCTCAGCTGTAGAACTTTTGCCATATATTTTCCCACACTCTCACAGAATTTAGTGTTATTTAATACATCGTATGTTGCCAAGTGCCCCCTGCTAGATGTAATGAAGGACTCTGGCAGGAATCGTTTCCTCAGAGCTTCTGTGGCTTCGCACTTCGATAAAATATGGTGTGATGTCTCGCCTCTACCGCAAAGAGGACATATTCTCGCCCCCTCTTCATTGACGATTTTAAGTGCCCTCCAAGCTCCTAGATGAAACCAGGTTAAGCCCAGTCTGCCTTCTCTCCTTCCTTCATAGAGGTATAACTAGGTTCCCCAATTCGTTTTGATCATCGATTGAATCTCCAGATCAACCTTATCCCTACATTCCCCTTCTGTTATTTGCCTGTCTATATCCTTCAGGCGTTTCTTGACTATAGAGTAATAGGTTAAAGTTTTATTACACATAACAGAGATTTCGCACCCTTGTCTTACGCTAAACGTTTACGTTATGTTGACGTCAGTAATGACGTATGTGGTGACGTATATTATCGTTCGTAAAACTTCGAAAAGAATCATTATACGATATTTCCCGTTCCTTTAACATTTATCATCGTAGCTCCTATGATAGTTAATAAATCATGCTGTAATTTTTTAATTGGCAACTCAATGTCTAAGGAAGACACAGAAAAAATTCCAGATAAGCATCTTTTTTTGAAAAGTAAAGAAAAACACCAACTTCGTTGTGATCTATTCAGAATAGGTATTTACACTTTCAAAAGTTGATAAGCGATAAACTTTTTTATTTTTTTACATTATATAGAGGGGTGAAAGCGAAAGAAATGTTGAGAAAGAATGGAAATTACTTTTAAAAGTGGTCGTTACTCAAAATATTTACCGGTTTCCGAGTTGCGGCGAATTTACTCTTAGCGGAATACTCATAAACCAACCTTTTATCTGTTGAAATCTCAACAAAGTTACTTTCCTGATCCTTCTTGTACTTCGGCCTGAATAATTTATACATTTTGAGCTGTCTAAGTAGATGAATATCACTCACAGTGGTAAATCTCAAACGAGTTGTAATACACTGGGCTCTGGACAAATGTTTGAATTTCGTGACTGTCATGACGAAACCCAGATGGTGATAACTAGGGCTAAGAATTGTATGCCGTTACATTGCGCTTCATGCGTCTCTGACTTTAGGTACCAGTACGTAATTGCGTTCGGGTGAAGGATTTCAGTGTGTTTCGTTCAGCAGTGAACTTTAGTTGGTCGGTTACATTAAGACCGAGTACTGCTATTCGTAACAGGCAACACTCAACGTCCTGTAAAGAAGAATAATAGCAAGATGCCGAGGACGAAATTTGTGACTTAATTTCAAATGAGGAAATTTGTAATAATGTTAGAGATTTTGAGATAAATAATGCTTGTGTAAAATATTTGAAATATCCCCCCATTGTATCTGCAGAAGTGCAACGAAGTTTCTCTAGATGTAAGGCTGTGTTTTCTAGCAACAGGCAATCAAAATTTGAAAATGTGGTTTGTTATTCACTGCAACAATATATGAAATGAAAAATTATGTAAAACAAGCACGTAATACACCACAATATTAACACAGTGAAATAATAAGGCTGATACTTGTCAATGTAATATTAGGTGCATTTTCTACAGACAGAAAATAAAATGTCTTTAAAATAGTCCAATTTTCCTTTAACACAGAAAATGATGTCTTTAAATTATTCTTTAGCAGATAGTTGTATTTGGAAGTCAAAGGAGTGGCTGAGGACTAACTTACCGTGATGATACGCATGAGTTCAAACGAACGAAAGACACTGCACTCACCCCAACTCTGAGACGAGTCCTACTCAAAGTCAGAGGCTCACGAAGCGCACTGGTCGTTTGGCCGCGAAACCAGGTGGCCCGGGTTCGATTCCCGGTTGGGTTACCTGGTTAAAGTTTTTTTCTGAGGTTTTCCATCAAACCGAATATGAGCAAATGCTGGGTAACTTTCGATGCAGGACCCCGGACTCATTTCACCGGCATTATCACCTTCATCTCATTCAGACGCTAAATAACCTAGGCTGTTGATAAAGCGTCGTAAAATAACCTACTAAAATAAAAAAGAAGCGCACTGGTAGTATAACGGCATATATTTCTCGCGCCTAGTGATAACACTGATAACTCTATTGCTAACTTAAAGTAAAAAAAAAAGTCTGGATCACGAATCCAGTTCTGTACCACTGAAATACGCCAGTGGCAGTAGTGGTTGTGATGGTGGTATTATTAGTAGTAGTGTATAGACCAAGTCCAATAATATGCCTATCTCTCTTGAGAATTTTTACGGCTGATAAGATGGTAGGAATAATGACGGTAGAAATTGTGGTGGTAGTAATAGTGATACAGATGGCAATAATAGCGATGATCATGATGATGGTGATGATAGACGATAGACGTGATCAATGTATTGTCCCCTTTAAGGAGAGACGCACAGGTTGAGAACTGCCCTCGTACTTAGGGCGTTTAGGTGGGCCCATTGTACTACTCGGAATGGTGTTTATACCCTAAGGCTCTCCGTGCTAGATATTCCCCTGCGGGCCGCCTTCGAACTACAGGCTACAAAATCCCTTTATCTTTCTGCTTAGGCATCACTGCGGTCCCTCAATCTTAGGTTTCACTAGCACTCTGAGCTCGAGGAAAGATACCGCAGTACATAGCACTACCACCTGCAACTAATGGCCACATACCGGTGACGTTCCGCAACCGTTTCTACATCGGAGGAAGAAAGATGGTGATGAAAGTCAGGAAGTGTATTTATGATGGCAGAACAAATCCGAGGTCCAACGCCGAAAGTTACTCAGAAATTCTACTTCAATTGGGTGGGGAAAACCGCGGAAAATACCTCAAACAGGTAAACTTGTTCCAAACAGGATTTGAACTCGGGCCCGCTCATTTCACAGTTAGACATCCCAACCGTTACTCCACACAGGTAGATGTAGTTGATGTAGTGGTGACAGCGGTTGTAATAATTTCATTAGTATACTGTCTTCAATAATTCCTAGAACTGTTAACTCGATGTCTCTCTCGTTCATGACAAATATTGCATCGTAAGTATGTAAAATTGTTTACTTGTGATACAATCATATTCTCGATTACTATTTTGCTTCGTATAGGATCTGTGTTTCTAACTGTCATTTTTTTTAGTTTTGTTAGCTGAGATTTTCGTACCAAATTCTTATGTGATTTTATGCAATGTGAATAAACCTTTCTTAAATTGTCTTCGGAGTGGCGATTATGACTGGATCATCGGGAAATAATACTGTATTTAGTTTTGTGTCGTTTCGGATTCGAATTCCTACATTGTACTAATGTCAGCTGCGACTATTATTTAACGTATTTATACTCCTATATGTTAAAAAATGTTTGTGGCAAGTAAAGGATGAGACGATATTAGCTCCCTTGACCTTGTTCTCGACCTTGATCACGAGCGCATAGCGCATCCACTACGTAGCGTCGTAACATAGACAACAGGGATGTACATGCACATGCAGCGAATAAAGGCAGTAATTATTACAATAACTTGCGTTACTAAATTTCTGGCTATGTAATAGGCCTAATTACTAAGTTATTTAATATACATGAACATATATAAACAAATCGCAAAGGGAAGGGTTTTTTAGGAACAAAAAGAGAAATAGGAAAAGTTAATTGTATGTAAACCGTTTTATTGTTAAAAGCAATTATTTATTATGTAAATACTTCACTCATTGGTTAGGAGAAACTAATAGGGTCTACCTGCTCAACGTGTGTGGTCTCTAAGTACTTTTGAGTATTTGTTGAACAAATAATAATAGCAATATCGATTGAAATAGAGTATATTGATTGTGTGATTGTGAAAATGTAGTCCTTACTCTACAGTCATGATTATGTGATGAGGTTTCTTAGGGTGATTTGTGAGACGAACATAACACGAAAAAACAAATTGATTTAATTAAGATATTGAGAGCCATCGTAATTTTTGGGGTCAATCATTTAAGGGGATATGTATGACTCTTAAAACTTCCACAATTTCGGCCAAAATTTGTGAAATTTAAACTGTATAAACAGATCTATAATAATATCATCTGTACAAAATTTGGTGCAATTAGGTCTAATAGTTTTGAAATTATATTTTTAAGTATATTTTATATTGACGTTACTAAAAAAGCTCCTTGCATCAAAGTTTTCAAAATGTTTAGTTCATATTTGCTCAAAATCCTGCAAATAGTTATTAGAATAAAAGTGATTTAGCATTTTGAGCTTAGTAATAGTATAAGCTGAAATGCAATCAAAGATAAAATATTATTTCTAAATTAAAGAAACACGTAGTCTAATAAAAGTAAATATCCAGAAATAGGCAACAAATAAAACATCAATAATACATTTAAAATAAAGAAATAAAAGGAATCTAGATACTATCTACTGACTCAAATGTAAATTAATTTACCTTCGATGTCAATTCCGAGATGAATTTATTTCTCTCTTCTCCTGAATAATGCCTATAATATATATTTTTCATGTTGCGTCTCATAATGCCGTTTTATGTTGCTTTTTTGCAAATGATATTTGTTTTACACGACAAACACTGGACTTCATCACCATGTTCGAAGCATAAATATTGTATCTTCCACTCTTCCTTCAAAGCTTTAAGCGCTTCCGTCCCGTCATGATGCGCTGTGTTCTAAGATCTGTACATCCTTTAGCAATGTTTACAAGTAAAAGAGCTCCGCGCGCACGCAGCGGGCATAAAATAGCTCTCGCTCGCAATTATTAGTCGCCATCGCTAGACTGTGGTAAGTGGTAGCCTTTTCTTAATCCTTGAGTTACCGTCCTATATTCTGACATGATGTTGAATTTAATTTTTATGGTATTGTACTGGTATTTTATTATTATATTTTTTAAAATATTACTCTTTACTTTATTTTCTCATACTCGTCGTCGTCGTCGTCGTCGTCATCGTCATCGTCATCATCATCATCATCATCCTGAATGGATTAGATTTAGGCTCGATTACGCCTATCTTGATGATCTTGATGTGACCAGCGTTGTTCAGGTGTTCCTCTATCTCGGCGCCCTTTAGGTTAATACTGGAATGCGTTCCTTGGAAAAAATGCTGATTCCATTCTTTGTATATTATAATCAAATCAGTTCATTTGAAATATTTTTTATCTTCCACTATGTTTGAAACTTTTAATTTCTCCCGAATGTCTGTATTTCTCTATTTATTTAGTCTGGTGAAACCAAACAGCGCACGTAAAAATCTCATTTGGGCTGCTTGTACAGTGGATTCTCCTTAGTTCGACAGAACAGAATTGAAGTTTTGACCAATAAGGGTAGTGGGTGTGGCAGGTGAAATGAATACAAATTCTTATTGGTTATCAATCAACGAATACAGTACTGTACTTGCATTTCCTGCCCGCCCCGCTGCGCTTCTGGTACCACAGTGGGTTTCGACAGTTTCGTCTCACAAACGGCACAATTCTCAAAGAGAAAAAGAAGTGTTCATTAATTTAAAATAAGTGGTCATTATGAATGTTCTAATCAATAAAATATTCTGTTTTCCTTTAACAAAAGTATCACTACAAGACACAGGATATATTTCCATTGAAATGGTAAATCCATTTCTTAGTGCCCGTATAGGAGCGTGTCTAATTCTCCTACGTAAGCAGTCGAACTAAAGAATGTCGAACTTGATTTCTGTCGAAATTAAGAGCTTCCACTGTAGTTTGTATTTATGTTTGGCGTAGGGGATCCAGCTTTCCCTACTGTATTTCAGGGAAGCTTATGCTATCATATATTGTGATCCTAATTTTGTATCTGTGGACATCCATTTTTTCAAATTGACATTCTATAATTCCATTAGCCACCGGCGTGGCTCAGTCGGTTAAGGCGCTTGCCTGCCGGTCTAAAGTTGCGTTCGGGCGCGGGTTCGATCCCCGCTTGGGCTGAGTACCTGGTTGGGTTTTTTCCGAGGTTTTCCCCAACCGTAATGTAAATGCAAGGTAATCTATGGCGAATCTTGGGCCTCATCTCGCCACATATCATGTCGCTATCACTAATCTCATCGACGCTAAATAACCTAGTTGTTGATACAGCGTCGTTAAATAACCAACTAAAAATAAAAAAAATAATTTCATTGATTTTATTGTACTTTTGTAGTTTATATAACATCATTATTAATATTAGAGATTACGTGATCAAGATAATTAAATTCAGATACTTGTGTGATACTTTTTTCATTTAGCCTCTATTTAGCCGTTCTTAATTTTTCACATATATGCCCATAGTCTATCTTTTGTTTTTCTAAGAAAAATTTTCATGTTGTGGTTTTTGGAAATATTGTTTAATTGGAATGTTCCTCCATCTAACATAGGCCTACCTTCTGAAATAGAAAAAAGTAATCAGATCTTCTGCATACAATAACATTTTGAATATAGTGTTGTGTGAAATGTTGATTTCATGTTGAATTAGCTCCTTATAGTCTTTTATAGTTGTGTTCATGTATATGTTAAAAAGAACTGGTGATAGTCTACTGTCTTGCTATACTTCTTTGTTTGTCGGCATTGGTTCTGAAATTTTTTCGTTTGAAATTTTAATTTTTATCCTTGAATTAGTGCCATAACTTTGAACAGAATCAATCAATTATTTTCGAATTTCCTCATCTGATAACATATTCTATAATAGTTTTCGGATTACATTATCATAAGCTTTTTCAAACTTTACAAATAACAAATGTAGGAAGTTCAAATTCACGTCTTTTCTCCAAATCTTGATTCAGTGTGAAAAGTGCATCAGTTATGCTTTTATCACTTCTGAATCCACATTGTTCTTCCAGAAATTTCATAATACAAAATGCTAGAGATGATTTTCACTACATGTCTGTACTTGTCCTTCGAGAGGAAGTCGCAAACTCATGCTCCTTCCAAACAACCACTTCCGAAAGTTAGCCTAATACACGAATACCTGCCCTTATATTTCTATTACTTGACGACATTAATAGTTGAAAGAGGAAATCTATTGTTATACTATGAATGACTCTGTAATTGTCCCTGAAATGGCTGCGTAAAATATATTGCTGACCTATCACACAGACGATCCGGGTTCGAGTCCCGGTCAGGCCTGGTATTTTTCATTGAAAAATCCAGAGTGGCACTTGTGCAGCTTTTTCTCAGCTGTTTCACATTTTCTCATGGTAGGCATTGGTGTCATTCCATGATGATTTCCGTAACATTAGACCTAGGGTCTGGGTGGGAAAGAAAATAACGAAACCCATATTTTGATGTAAAGTTGAAATACTGTTGTGGTTGGGAAATATGAACAAGTATGAACTTAAATATTTCAATTTCCTTTAATACATAATGCATAGAAACAATGGTCTATGGGCGTATATAAGAAAGTAAAACACTTTTTCTCTATTTCTCAATATGTGGGGAAAACAGTAACTGTGAGGAAAACGAAAACATAGCCTATGCTTTTCCTGATTATGTACTAAACAAGAATTTTGCTGGGACTTAAAACAATGTGTCTCTTATGGTATGGTGTGCGCTGAATCCGAAAATGTATCTCTTTTCTTCATATCACGTATGGTTTATAAGATATACTTTGATTTCACTTTTATATAAGAGCTCCCCCAGGAAACATCTGGCGGAGATTGGAAGCTCTAAACCAAAACAAAAGCTAATGCATTTTATGAGTTTATGACTTATTTCTGGTTTCTTATGGTTGTTGGCATGTTCTTTTGTACTTCCAATAAATAAACAGATATTGGTCCCTTCCATTCACTAAATTTCATAACAGTTCAAAGCGAGGTCTAAGCATTGAACAAATAAGGATGTGCTTTTCAGTATTTAAATGAAAGGTTTACTAGTTTGAATGGAGGAAAATTAAAAGCGGACATTTCCATCGATCAAGAAATTCACAAATTTATGGCCGACTCTTTATTTGAGGAAAAACTTTCCGTTACAGAAGAAATGGCATGGCGAACTTTCAAAAATGTTTGCTCAAATTTCTTTGAAAATTCTAGGGCACACAACTACATAGAACTTGTTGTGGAAACCATGTTAAGTGTATATGAGAAAATTAAGTATAATATGTCTCTCAAAATACACTTCTTACATTCTCATTTGGATTTCTTTCCTTCTAAACTTGGAGCGGTAAGCGATGAGCATGGGAACGATTTCATCAAGAAATATCTGTAATGGAAAGGCGATAGCCTATAGGGGAAGATCATAATCCAGCATGCTTTCAGACTATTGTTGATTCCTTGTAAAAGACAGTTGCGGATGTAGTTATAAACGGAAGTCATCGAGAAAATTCTTTTAAATGATAAATTCAAATTCCGAGATTTTTCTTATTATACGCATGAAATATTTTTATTCTTGTTGGGTTTTAAACTATGTAACATCATTTTTGTATCCAGTACACATTTTTCAAGTATTATGAGGCATTTTGAATCCCTAGTATGTTGTAATTTTATCAGTAGCAGTGAAAAATTAAAAACAAATAAGTTTTTTCACTAAAAATTCCATTCATTTTCTCCGGAAAATAGTACGTGATGGGCCAATTTGAATTCTAAATTCAGATTTAAGGCACACATATTAGTAATATTCACTTATTTTTATTTCGGAGCAAGACAAAAAGTAAAAATTTGTTGCTCAGTGTTATCTATGACAATAATAGATTCATGGGTCATAAATTTAAACACAAATAATGTTTCACTCTTGCTAGCAACCCTTAAAACACTCTTTCTTTGTTTCTCAATACGTGGGGGAAAACAATAACAATGTTTTTCTTTGAAAACGTATACCGATGAAACAAATTAGATTATAAATGTATAGACCCTTCTAGAATCATATAATAAATGAAACAGCAAGAATTAATAGTTCACTGAGCACAATACATCTGTTATTTTTTTCCCAACTTTCTGTGAGTTAATTTCTTCTCCACCTAGATCCTACCATTAAATTTAATTTCCCTATCGTTGGTTGGCGAAGTGCAGAGTAGGTTCGTTCGTATATAGCGAACCTTAGCTCAGCCAGTTGTTATGGGTTGGAAGTGCCCTTCGCTGGGGTACCAGGGATGGTCTCCGTGCACGGTAATGTGACCCGCCAGATACCAAAAATAAAAAATGAGACTGCATATTTCATTGCAAATATTGTACTGTATACCAGCTGTAGAACTGAAGAACTACAGCAACAGCCCTTCCTTAGAACACCCCAGTCTCTGAGAATTGCATTTAGTTCATTACAGTCTTATATCATGTGTCAAAGACATCTTTTTCGTCAAATATGGCACTCAGTTTTCATTTAATTTAGCCCACAACCCGAAGTTGGTTTTAGTTTAAGTCATTAAACTTTTTCTAGACCTAACACTGGACCAGGCCTGCACAAACGGCGCTCATTGAGCCATCTAACGGCTCGCCGGAAAGGTACCGTCGGAATGACGTTGGCCTGATTCAAGTAGAGGACAGTCCACGCAGCTGTCTGGTGTAGTGTGTATTATAAGTAGCTATTTCACTTTGCCTATCTACGGCTATATTATGGAGAAATCTAAAAGACGGAAAAGTGATCATCATGCAAATTGTTTCAATATTGCATGGGAAAATGCTTATTTTTTCACGGCAGCTGGAATCAATAGTTATCTGCCACAAAAGTTTGAAAGAAAGAGGAAAACATAAGATAATGCGTCATTACTAGTCCACACATAGAGATACAATGGTTTTGTTGGTGAAGATCGCAGTAAAAAGGTTCAGGAGTTGAAAGTTGCATTATTACATGAGGTAAGGTAAGTTAGAATTTATTAATCTTCAACAACTTAAATATCTCTCTTCAGGGAAAAGGCCAGCTCATTGTTGATATGTTGTAAACTTACACTTTTCGTAGGTCAGTTTCGGGAAGGTAATATGGCTCACTTTCCAACGTTAGAAACTGCTCGTGATGAAACCATGTTAAACGATTATTTGCAAATATTAATTGAAATTCAAAATGAATTTAATTCTCGGCTCCAAGATTTTTTCTTAATTGGAAAGAAGTTTAAAGTTATCATAATAAATTCCTTCACCACCAGTTGAAACAGTATCATACGATTTACAGCTTGAACTTATTGATCTTCAATGTGGCCTAAGGGCTAAAGACTGTTTGAATAATACTACTAGTCTAGTTGAGTTTTACAAGATAAACCTCAGTAATAATATCCACGACTACACAAGCTGGCTGCGAAAATTATGTTTGGCTCAACATTTATATTTGTGAGCAACTGTTTTCTATTCTCAACTTTAGTAAAGGCAGACATCAAACATCTGTATCTGATGTTTCAACACGATCAGTACTGTTCCTTTCAGCTGCCAACAGCATAAAGCTCCGTTTTGATGTACTGATAAATAAAAATATAACAAAATGATATTGTATATTTAGGTAGCTAAAGAGTTTCTATTATTTCTGTAAAATAAATATTTCTTTATTAATTAATAATAGTCCAAGATAGTTTTGTAAACACTGAACGGGAATTCATTTCATGAACACTCGTACTAGTACTTTTGCGTACATATTGTACGAGATCATCCTTCTTTCAGTTTTCAGTGTAAGATTTTTCTGGAAAGGTAGATCTAATATCACGTAAACTGCCCATGCAAAAAAATTAAATATTTTACTTAAGTACGGTAGTCTAGTCATCTTGAATTAACTATTCATTCATTTATTGATGTACAATGTCTTACGATATGTTACTAGTCAGAGATGTACTTGTGCAATGGAGGGGGAAAGGAACTGGCCATCCTACTCTATTACCTCCTGGCATAGTTACCTCACGAGTGATGACTTATTAGTGTCACGAGATTCCAATCCATCTTCGGGCAGCTGATTAAACGACATCAACTATGAATGCCTTACGTTGGTGTTCGTATATCCCAATTAAAATGAAATAATAAGTTAGCAAATTAACACAATATATTTGCAATAAAATGCGTATTGTTTCTTTACAGTGTCTTATGTTGGTATGAGAAATACATCATTCTAATAAAATTATTATGAAGGAGAACTCGAACTTTGTATGTTAATGTAGGCCTACTATTTTATGAATACACTGAACAACAAGAATTTTGCTCCGACTTAAAACATTGTGTGCCTTATGGTTTGATGTACGCTGAAACCGAAAATGCATCTCTTTTCTTCGTATCACGTAAGACTTTTAAGATTATACTATGATTTCACTTTTCGATAAGCGCTCCCCCAGAAAATATCTCCCGGGTTGGGGGTATAAACCAAAACAAAAGCTAATGCATTTTATGAGTTTATGACATATTTCCGGTTTCTTATGGTTGTTGGCATGTTCTTTTGTACTTCTAATAAATAAACAGATATTGGTTCCTTCTATTAAGTAAATTTCTATAAGGTCTACGCAATGAACAAACAAGGGTGTGGTTTTCAGTATTTAAAGGAAAAGTTTACCAATTTGAGTGAAGGCAAATTAAAAGAGGGAATTTTCATCGGTTCACAAATTCACAAAATTATGACTGACCTTTGTATGAGGAAAAACGTTCCGTTACAGAAAGAATGGCATGGCGCGCTTTCAAAGACAATTCCTCAAATTCAAGAGCAAAAAAACTACATAGAACTTATTGTGGAAACCATGTTAGGTGCATATGACAACATGAAGTGTAATATATCTCTCAAAGTACGCTTTTTACATTGTCATTTGGATTTCTTTCCTAACTTTGGAGCGGTAAGCGACGAGCTTAAGGAAAGATTTCATCAACATATGTCTTAAATGGAAAGGATATATAAAGGAAGATCATCATCCAGCATGCTTGCTGACTATTGTAGGTTTCTTGTAAAATACAGTCCTGGATCTAGTTATAAACAGAAGTCATCCACAAAATTGTTTTGAAGTTCAAATTCCGGTATTTTTCTCATTATACGCATGAAATATTTTTATTGTTGTTGTGTTTTAAACTATGTAAAATCATTTTTGTATCCAGTACACATTTTTCAAATATTATGAGGAATTTTAAATCCCTAGTGTATTGTAATTTTATCAATACCAGTGAAAAATTAAAAACAAAATATGTTTTGTCATAAAAAATTCAATTCATTTTCCCGGAAAAATAGCACGTGATTTAGGGCACACATATTAGTAATACTCACCTATTTTTATTTCAGAGCAAGACAAAAAGTAAACATTTGTTGTTCAGTTTTATTAGAGGAGAAAAATTCGCTCCGGCGCCGGGGGTCGAACTCTGGTCCTTGGTTCTACGTACCAAGTGCTCTAACTACTGAGCTACGCTGAAGGTCAATCTACAGCACCGGACCGAATCCCTCTCCTCTAGTGTTTTTCCCTTCGGATTCCATCCAGTGCTGTGGATTGAACTTCGACGTAGCTCAGTGGTTAGAGCACTTGGCACGTAGAACCAAGGACCCGGGTTCAATCCCCGGCGCCGGAGTGAATTTTTCTCCACTAATAATCATTGTAACCATAACAGATATATTCTGTAGGACTAAAAATTAATCTTTACGTAGCTACTGTTTTATAGTTTTTACCTATCAACACCCCACATTAAGAGCCGTAACAATCATTTGCATCCCAATCACAATTTGAAGAGTACTTCTCAATAATAAACTCCGTAATATCAAAGTTGCTTCCGTTAAATTGTTTTACATATGATTGGAGGACTATCACTATAACCCCAACCCTGAGTTTAATAGATTAATAGTGTACTAAATTATCATGAATTTGTATTATAAATAGTGTTCCGTGTAAATTTAATCCTATGGAATCTTATAGCAAAATTGGGAGTGTCAAAACACGAATGCATCTTGATGAATAGTATATAATTTGCGAAAATATTTTGATATCCTCTTCTTGTTCTTGTGACGACGAGTAGCCTATTAAAAAGTCCACAACGTGCTCTATCAGCAAGATTTGGCAACGTTGTCTTCTTCTTTCAGAGATCTTCTATGGCTGTCCCATCTCAAGTAGATTACAATGCTCCTATGTCAAGGATGTCTTTTCTCTGTGAAAGACAGCGCCTAAGTTATTTTCATTTAAGTTTTTCTCATGATTCATTGATCAACATCTCCCCCACTATATTCTTCCGTTATATTCAGGTAAATTTCTTACGAAAGGGCACGTGGGATCAAGCTATGTATGTATAAATAGCGGTGGTCCTTGGCATGGCACACACACTCGGCTAATAACTGCGGAATAACGGTCCAGCCATGATGAAATCGGTAAGTAACTTGGTGTGATGCAAGCTGAAATATCTCTTGTAGCGGTGCGGTTCCTGATGCTTCATTGTTTACCCATTACGTCACAGTCTTTCTACTGCTTTCCATAGTGATTCTGTAATAATGCTTAATGAAAGAGTTTCGAGTAACAAATGCTAAACGGTAGAATTATGGATGCACGTTGCACATACGTGTTACGTTGACCGAGCATTTCCGTCACATTATGTGCGTCATCTCGAGTTGCTATTGTTTGCAACATTTTGCATACGTGATATCATACAGAATAATAATGTTGGAAAGTTAACACTACCATAACGGTGTGATTATGAAAATTAGACACAATAGAGGAAACGAAATTTTCATGTGAGAACTGTGATGCGGCCATGTTATGATATAATTTTTGTCCCACATTTTAATGAGCATGACCTAACAAAACGGGCGGACTTTGCTGTAAAGTTACATTGGTAAAAAGAAGTGAAGATAGCTATGTGTAATAATAATAATAATAATAATAATAATAATAATAATAATAATAATAATAATAATAACAGTAACAATAACAATAATAATAATAATAATAATAATAATAATAATAATAATAATAACAATAATAATAGGATTGCATGCCACATAACAAAATTAATTATAAATATAAATATAATGTGAATTATTTATCGCTAATTTCTTATGAATAATTACGTGTTTTTAGAATTGCGCACTTTATTACATTATATACTGTACGTAGTATGATGTGGTATGGTAGGAACATATTTTGATATGAGGTAGTACGCTGTCTTATTTATTATGTTATCGTAATACTCCTTCACGAATTAAGTATTTATAGACCTGTTTCGGTCTCATCCTAAGACGTTTAAGAGGTCTGTCTTATCTTCTGTATCCTCATGTTGTATAAGAGATCATGATCTTTGGGGTCCTAGTGTTATTCATCCTGGAGACATGGTGTAGGCAATTAGATTTGCAATGGTTAATTTTGTTTTCAACAGATACAACTTTCAATTTTATTCCCCTAGGATGTTTTCATTCCTTTTTAAATGCAAAAGTGTATGCTTTTTCTCAGAGAAAATTCATTTGAACTGTTTTGAATCTTTAATTGTCCTTTTGTTTTAAAGTTCAAATTCCATTACCATATTACATTACAATAAGTTCTAAAATATTATATACAGCATTCTGACTCGAGAAGATTTCAGTACTAAATTAGATTTCAGAGTATTACAGGGTTGTTTCCGATCTCTGATAACGAATTTGAATTAAGTCATGTGCGTCAGGAATCACACCGACAGCTGAATTGCGGCGAGATGTGACAGACCAGTAGTGAGTGATTTCATAATCAGAGTGCACGGTGTATCACAATAGCAATGCCCAAGAAAATCGAGCCTTTTTGGGAGGAGTACATAAGAACTCTTTCCGATGCCAAGTATAGTTACGTGAAAATCATAGAGCCTGCAAAACACGTAGTTTCGTTACTTCCAAGAAAGGCTTCTTGTGTGTACCTAATAAGACTGGAAAATCTCGGATAGGATTAATTCCAAAGTGGAAAAAGCAAACAAATCCACCCCCCGTCACAAGTCGTCGCACCCCACGAGATGATACAAATTAATTCCATTCGAGTTTTACCAGTCTTATTAAGTACACAGAAGATGCCTTTCTTGGAAATAACGAAACCTCGTTTCTTGCAGGCTTCTTTTATTTTCACTTAACTGTACTTGGGATTGGAAAGGGTCGTAATGTACCACTCCCAAAAAGGCTCGATTTACTTGGGAATTTCTGCTGTGAGTCGCCGTGCACTCTATGAGATCACTCACTACTGGTCTGTCACCTCGCGCCACAGTTCAGCTGTCGTGTGACTCCTGACGCACATGACGTCATTCACACTTGTTATCAGAGATCTGAAACAACCCTGTATTTAGTAGCCCTTAAATCTCTGTGAACTTCGTGATTTCCTTGTGTATGTAGTTTTCTTTATTTCCATTATGATATATCATATCCAAGGTGGATAAAATTGATATTTTTTTATTAATTACTATTTTGCTGCTTATTGCATCCTGCACTAGGAATGCCATTGTTTTGGATTTTTCTGTAGATATTTTCATCCCAAAATCTTTTATTATATCTTGTATTTTATTTTATTTTATTTTATTTTTTTTTTTGTAAATTATCCTCTGAATTAAGAATGACCACTTGATCGTCAGCAAAATGTAAACAATTTAATTTTGTCTAATTTATTTTGGCAATGTCTGATGATTAAACTTGCTCCAATTTGCGTACCATTTTCTTCATGTAAACACGATTAGGAAAAACACGGGAATTTTACTTGAAGCAAGTAAACAGATAGGTTTGGAAGTAAATCCCGAAAAGACAAAGTCTATGATTATGTCTCGGGACGAGAATATTGTACGAAATGAAAACATAAAAATTGGAAATTATCCTTTGAAGAGGAGGTAAAATTCAAATACCTGGGAGCAACAGTAACAAATATAAATGACACTCGGGAGGATATTAAACACAGAATAAATATGGGAAATGCCTGTTATTATTCGGTTGAGAAGCTTTTATCATCCAGTCTGCTGTCAAAAAATCTGAAAGTTAGAATTTATAAAAAAGTTATATTACCGGTTGTTCTTTATGGTTGTGAAACTTGGACTCTCACTTTGAGAGAGGAACATAAGTTAAGAGTGTTTGAGAATAAGGTGCTTATGAAAATATTTGGGGCTAAGAGGGATGAAATTACAGGAGAATGGAGAAAGTTACACAACATAGAAGTGCACGCATTGTATTCTTCACCTGACATAATTAGGAACATTAAATCCAGACATTTGAGATGGGCAGGGCATGTAGCACGTATGGGCGAATCCAGAAATGCATATAGAGTATTAGTTGGGAGGCCGGAGGGCAAAAGATCTTTGGGGAGGCCGAGACGTAGATGGGAAGATAATATTAAAATGGATTTGAGGGAGTTCGGATATGATGATAGAGACTGGATTGATCTTGCTCAGGATAGGGACCAATGACGGGCTTATGTGAGGGCGGCAATGAACCTCCGGGTTCTTTAAAAGCCAGTAAGTAAGTAAATACGTAATTAAGTAAGTAAATATTAAACAGTGTTTGTTATAAAGGACAGCTCTATCGAAATCTATGAAGATCTAGAAACACGTAATAGGCTATAGTGTAGCTCCTGTCCAATGCCATCCTAATTTTTCCGGATTGGAGACAACTCCTCACAAAAAATTAATTGGTCACAGAGTTAATTCGTCACATAATTAAAATTCGTCACAGTGTACAACTGGTCACATGTTAATATTGGCCACAGGAACAATTCGTTAATATTGGCCCCAAGGAAATATAGGCTACATAAATTTGTATGTGGTCTAACAGTTTCTACGAACGAGGAAATAGCGACCGAGTCGCAGTGGTGCAGCTGTTCCAACAACTATAGAGGAAATGCCACCAGAAATGCTCGCGCAAACCCTAAATGTGGCAATTCCATTACTGAAATAGCTAGTGGTAAAGCTAGTAACCTATCCTAGCCCCAAAACAGTCACAAAAAGACTAATGTTATTATACATAGTAATAATAATAACGATAATAATAATAATAATAATAATAATAATAATAATAATATGTCCGTTGGCCATGGTTCATATAATCTTGAAGTTTACCTTTGACGTTGTATAGATTTAACTATAATAGATTCGAATTCTGCCTAGAGCATAAATGTTTGTGAATGTGATGCTACGTGTTAGATTAGCATCGACTTGATCCTAGTTATGGGATTTTCACTAATATGTTCTTAAAGTGTCACTTCGAATAAAGTACTTTGTATACCGCATAATTTTATTTTTTGTCATCTGAATTCAAACTTACGTTTTCACAAGTTACGTGCTAGTAGGCCTAATACAAATAAATTTGCCGTCTTCTACGTTGCTCTGTAGGCATCATGAACCATAGATCTACATTGGACTAGTATTATGAAAATTAATGAGAAATGTTTCTTTTTCTGGCAGGGAAACGAGAGTATCCCGCGAGAACGTGTACAAATCACCTCTTTGCCCGTCACAAATTTCATTTTAGCTCGTCAGAATTTGAATTTGGATATAGCTTCTTAGGAAATGAAAGTAAAATTTCTGATCTACTATTTACGTCATACATTTAAGGCATGTAATATAATTTTGTTGCTTACTAAGAAATTCTAAGGTACAATTTTTCGTAAACTATTTCCTTAAATCGCAGGCAGATCTATCACCGGGTCAACTTTTTGGTAAACTGCAAATGTATATGTAGGATAGCGTCTCATATGGGAGTAAACATTTCTGACGAACCAGAAAATACAAAAAGTGGAAACTGTGAGGCAATGTATTACAGTGACAAATAATTCGGAAATCCGAAATGGAATAAAATAAGTGAATAAGCTATAAGTGAATCTGTAGGGCCAGTGTCGTATATTTAAGATACCCAAGGCCGACAACATACAGCCGCCGCACATTCTGTTTCGGACCGTTCCATGTGACGGTGATTACACGCATTCTTATGAGGCTGCAGCTTACTGCATCGGACATTCGTCCTGGTCAACCATGAACCGTCCCGTACGATCTCGAACAACCTGAAGTTTCGTCCGCTCTAGACACGATCGGACATTTCATTCTGAGAATGTGCGAAGTTTGCTCTCTCCTTACCTGATTTGCTATATGCGCAGTGTGGGTTATTATTACAGTCCCGCGTTTGGTTACTTTCAGTACAAGTTAGATGTACATGGATCATACTAGGTTCACTCTGCAAGTTAGACGTGTTCAAGGCTATAATGAGGCCGTCTTCAGTCCGTTTCGTGTTGTTACATCTGCTTATTCGTGTGTCTGTGAGAATAGTACTCACGAACAAAACAAACTGTCATGTGGATTTAACAACAAACTAAACATTTATTTAAAGCCACCTTATGGGTAACAGAAAATTATTTTCACAATAAAAAGCGCACCTAGATTCTAGATAGGCCTACTTTCTCTTTCATAATACTGCCTATTCTTCATCCAAAAAGTGAAAGACAATATTCACTTGTTTTTCCTACCTGCAGAGTTTTGAATATTTAAATTGCACTTTTTAAAAGAAATATATATATATATATATATACATATATATTTTATCAAAGTAAAAATGAGTTTAGAAATAAAATGAGTTGATATAAAGTTGAACTACTGTTGTGGTTGGAAAATATGAACAAGTATAGGCTTAAATATTTCAATTTCCTTTAATATATAATGCATAGAAGCAATGGTCTATGAGTGTATAAGGAAATGAAACACCCTTTCTCTGTTTCTAAATATGTGGGAAAACAATAACTGTGAGACAAATGATGCTTCAACTTTTGTTCATTTAAAAATGTTTGTAGGTTTCTTTGTCTCCATGTATTACCGCCTCTTGCTAGATTTTAGATATTAATTATGAATATTTGTTTCATATGTTATAACTGGACACAGCCTATGTATGTATATGTATAAATAAATACAAAGGTAAATACTGCAAATGGGGGAAATTACAATAAAACAGTAAATCACAGTAAAACAGTTATTTACACTGACTATATACTGCTTCCTGTTTTGTTTCCGCATGTCGACTGCCTTACTGTAGGCAAACCTGAATTGTTGTGTGTCTGTATTTAATGCCACTGATCTATCTACATCTCATACGCAACTACACTATAACCTTTTGGTTATACATAAAAAATAGCTGAAGACAAATGTATTAGATAAACTGTGAGAAGAAGTTGCGGAAGAAATTAATGCATTTTTAAAACAAGTACATGATTTTTTTATTCACAAGATAATCCGAATGATTTCTATTTATGCGATTTTCTTCTTCAAAACATATTGTGGGTGGATGTCGTTATTGTAGCCCCACGTTGGACGCCATTTTAGGGTGAGTGGTTATTGTGACCACACGTTGGGCGCCATTTGAGGGTGGGTGCGTCTCGATGTTGCGTGAGATTCACTCAGGGTAGCCGAGGTACGGTTGTGGTGTAGGTTGATGTCGGGAATAATACCAAGCCGGCTACTTAAATAAAAGGCAGCGTAAACTTCAAAACTATAAGTTTATTGTCGTATCCACTTGGTAAACCCTAGAATATGTATTTCCGGCTGACATATAATTCAATCGTTGGTCGCACTTCTGTATCGACTCTATGGCGGCTCTGAATAAGCTCTATCCGATACTACAAATTCAATACTCTGTCCAGTACACTATGCCACGAAGCGAAATAGTAGTCCTGTCGACACCAAACGAAGTAGTTATTCTGCCCTGTATGTAGGGCCGCCGACACGATGTAAAGTTGTTTTGATGATCTCCGCTCCGAAGCGGAATAGTAGTCGATATCTCCGCTCCCCGTCACCCTTATTTATAAAAACCTATCCTACGCTAAAACTAACTATTCTATTGGTTAAAAACTACGTCACTAACTGGCCTAAAATCTATTCCCTATTGGTCCAAAGTGACCTCATAAGCTGGACCAAGATCTCTTCTTATTGGGCGCGAAATATGTCATCTCTAAATTTAAACTTTGGATTTCCCATAACATCAAATTAGTTTGTATATCTCACAAGAATACCCGTTCTTTGGAAAACCCAAGCTTGGCAGTATCTTTCCCACGGGTCTAGTCCGACTCCGGCTTTTATGCTTCATCGAGTCTATACGAAACCCCGCTCAAGGTGGCCCTAAATCTGTCCGATGCTGACAAGTGTCGAAACACCTGTGTGGGGAAGCTAATTCTAACGAAGTCGCCAGAACATCCCCGCGAATACATGTAATAGAAATATGGAGATATCACTTCGCTAATAAATCGGTCTCTCCCTCTCCTAATTACTGCTTCAATATAAAACAATAGTTGATTGCTACGATTTTGTTGCTGGTTGCCATCACATCATAATTGAGAGTAACAGTGCATGGGAAAACGAAATTCAGTTCCAAATAGACCGAAACAGTCATTGTCAGATGGTCCGAGACGAAATACTCCCGTACGAGATAGAATATCACAGTCTAGTATATACAGTCACGAAGCTTGAGTTGTGAGGGTGCTAGGAACTCTAGACTGTGCCGGTACTATTTCGGATTGTCTGTAATGAGCGATATTAGCGACCCTAGTGGTTAGCAACTATCTATGGATGCATATTTACTACGTATTGAGCTTCGTGACTGTATATCCTAGACTGTGGCAATATATTGTCGGCCTAAAGAGCAATGTTCCTGTGAGTTTTTCAGGTAAGGTCTTCCGACAGCTTGTCGCCCACTTGACATTTATCTCCGCTAATTATCGACCTCGCCTATTATTATACAATACTGATAGGAAAGCATTTCGTAACACCATCAGGTCACCAGAAGAGGCCAGGGAGATGGTAGAAAAATGTAACTAAGGATCGGAAAATTTTATATGGTCATAACTAAAGGCCGGAAAGGTCTTGGTAACCATAACACAAAATTATGAACACTTTTGAGTTCTATACAATATCGCAGCTTCTTAACACTGTATTGTATTCGCAGGTAATTCTGCTTCTGGTCTGTGCAGCGACAGCAACCCTTGCGAGGCCCCAGGCACAGAAGGAGCCCGTGCCCATCATCTCATATACGAACGTTGTGGACTTCGACGGCACCTACAATTATGCGTAAGCAATTCTGTAGCTCTCACAGGTCTCAACCGTCCTCGGCGACAGTCACACAGAAAGAGAAACTACTGTATGTTGGTTTGAAAGATGCAAATTATGCTGTTTGGAGATTTAAATTCTGGCAGGCCTACGTACACAATAATTAGTAGTTTTAGCAAAGCGAATAGCATAGAAAGTTATCCATCGGCTAGTGTTTTTGATCTACCAAAGGCTCTTTACAACAGTTGTATTCAAACCTTTCCACCTTCGTATCTTTAGAGGCACTGTTCCGGTCAACTTTGTATCCCCAAAGTTGTTAATCTACAACTAAAATTATACATAATTACTCTTCGATAAATTAAGTCACAGTAATTGCTTAAATATTAAATTACTAGTTTTAAACCACGGAAAAGGGATTGAGATTAAATAATTAAGGAACATGGTTACACTATTTTACTGATTATTTAACGACGTTGTATCAACTACGAGGTTATTTAGCGTGGATGTTATTGGTGATAGCGAGATGAGGCCGATAATTCGCCATAAGTTACCTGACATTTCCCTTACGGTTGGGTAAAACCTCGGAAAAAACTCAACCAGGTAATCAGCCCAAGAGGAAATCGATCCCGCGTCTGAGAGCAACTCCGGATCGGCAGTCAAGCGCCTTAGCCGACTGAGCTACGTCAGTGGCTGGCTACACATATTATAGAAAAGCCAAATTATTCTACTAATTGTAAAAAATATGGTCCTGACCTATTAATGAGATGAATGTCATTATTTTCGGCACGCCAAATCATTGATTCGTGGTCGAATATTCGTGAGTGCAAGGATTAAAGGTGATTCTGGTTTCAAGCGCTTTCTGTCTTTCGTTTTGATTGACGTCAATGAAGAGAAACCTTACTGATATAAATAAGTATAGGGGAATGACAGAAAGTGTGAAATGGTAGTGTTACCAATTCCCTTGCACTCTTTGTAAGCGTCGAAATGTCGCAAATTGACAAGTTACCAAATTTTGTTTTCAGTGAACCATCAATGAACATTTCCAACAGACTTTTCATCATTGATGACGATATACATAACTGCAATTAATGACTAGGTATGTTCTTTTTGTGACTTAAAAGCACCACTACGTGAATAAAAAAGCAGTTACAACCTAAAAATTGAGAAGTAGTAGTCATCATTGATGACGATATACATAACTGCAATTAATGACTAGGTATGTTCTTTTTGTGACCTAAAAGCACCACTACGTGGATAAAAAAGCAGTTACAACCTAAAAATTGAGAAGTAGTACCTAAAACAACATAAATGAACTTGCTACTCTCCGTTCCAGTGGTTATGTCGCAAGGTATCCAAACGGGGGAAATCACGTGACAATTACTTACTTAACGGGACCCTCTTCTTTAAGTTGTTTTAAACAGTTGTATAATATTATGTAAAATCTAATTCTGAACAGTAAATGTTTGCAGGAAATAGTTAAGACAGCACTAGTCTTTATAGAGGGGCCAACAGAAATGGGTGGGGGAAACCGGATGTGACATAACTACTCGGACGGACAGTAGTAGTCTACTCGTCTTTCACTAATAATGAAATTTCACTAGAGGCTTAAGCGTGAAATTCAATGCACGTTTAGTATCTAGAGCAGTAGTGTCAGAGTTGTAAGCTCCAAAACCGGTTGTGTAGCTAGATCGGAGCTTGAACTTGCTTATGTCTGTGGAAACACCGGAGCAAGCAACCAGTCTAGTGGAGCGCTCTGCTCCATTTAGTCCCTGTCTAACATCGCTGATCTAGAGCAACCGTCGGCAGAAATGTCATCGCGATGCCTGTTACTATGTGACGTTGCAGGGGCAGGCAAGGAATACACATCCCTCCTCTCAACCAACCCTTTGCAGGTACACTGTACAACCAGCTACCAGTGGCGTAACATATAGCTAGTTAAGCATGGGTCTGTCCAAAAGTAGTAAACGTGTATTTAAAGAAGAATGGGAGGAGGCGTATTTTTCTTGTGTTTATGGAAACAATAGTATATGTTTATTGTGCTCAAAAGTTTTAAAGGGCATTTATCAACACAATATTAAACGTCATTATAATGTAGCCTATGTCATAAAGAGAATCAGAAGATCACAGGTATTTATGAACATTTAAAATCCAAATTGCAGTACTAAGGGCAATAGCAAAACATAGTAGATATGTACGATATGGTGCGATCATTCATTACAATGATAGATATCTGGAAATCAAATATGACGGAAAAACAGTTCCATCATTTCTCATGCTTACAATCTATTTTTTATATTTCTGAATCAAATTTAAATAATTATGCTCATCTAAATCTAAAAACAGAATTTCAACGACGGACATTCGGTGATTTTAAAAATATTCCAAATGATTTCTTACTTTCTGCGCATCCTTTCACCATAGACTTAAACAAGGTTAAGCCAGACATGCAGCAAGTAGTAGCTGATTTACAGAGTGATACATATTTACAAACACGGTACCTGTGGAGTAACTGTTAGCACGTCTAGCCGCGAAACCAGGTGGCCCGGGTTCGATTCCCGGTCGGGGCAAGTTACCTGGTTGAGGTTTTTTCCGGGGTTTTCCCTCAACCCAATATGAGCAAATGCTGGGTAACTTTCGGTGTTGGACCCCGGACTCATTTCACCGGCATTATCACCTTCACCTCATTCAGACGCTAAATAACCTAAGCTGTTGATAAAGCGTCGTAAAATAACCTACTAAAATAAAAATAAAAAACAAACACGGTGCAAAAACATGTGTGGTTTAAATTTATTTAAAATTCAGTCTACGGAAAAAAATATGCTTCCCTTTGGTAATTTGCCGCCAATATAGCGGCTATGTTAGGTTCCACTTACAGTTGTGAACATTTTTTATTTTCAAAATTGACACTTGCGAAATCAAAACAAAGATCGCGGCTGAAAGATGAAAGTTTATTCGCTATCTTGAGATTGGCTACTTGTGACATAAACTTAGAATTCTGTGGCACGGTAAAGTAAATATGAAGTTTGTGATGACTGCACGCCACTGATGTCTGAGCGAGCCCTCCATCCTACCCACAATCATGCTGGTGTGTATTGCTGGTTGCATTGCCTGATGTTATCGTGAGTACAATTCTGCCGATGACTGATCTAGAGTCTTGCGTTTGGTTACCGAAAGCCTCTAAGTAACCGGCAAGTATAGGTATACTGTATATGGAGTATAGATCGGCGGTACTACAAAGTTCAGGTCTTTATTCAGTGAACATGCGAAAACATAACAAAGCTAGTTGCCTGAAGATCAGTGCTCTAATAGCAGAATTTGGTAGCCGCAACTTAATTAGGAAACAAAAACATATATTTTATCAAAAAGAAGGAGAATTTTTTTCATTTGAAACACTTATATTTGCAATCATTCATGGTAATGTGTAGAGGCTTGTAAATCAAGCATTCATACTCGTAATTTTCTCTATTTTAAATTTGTGCTGACATTTATGTTTTTTTTTTTCCATTTGTTAATTCAAACTTTAATTATATATAAAGTATCTTAATGAATTTTATTTATTGAAAATATCAGGGGTAGACAAATTACGGGCAGCATGTAGCCATGGCGACTAAACATGTTTATGTAGTGCCTGAATTGTCGATTGATTTCAAATTTTTGTTAAGACTTCGCTTCTTTTATGTCACTACGACTAATACCTGTACATGAGCCGTTCAAAGCAGAAGTGGTGTAAGTAAAAAATGGGTAATGACGGTTAAAGTAAACATTCTTTAAAATACAGCGCAAAGTAGCAATTAATATTCAATTTATTTAAACTATTAGTAGTCAGTGGATAGCAAGGAGAATATATTAATTGCTACTTTGTGCTGTATTTTACATAATTTTTACTTTAAACCTCATTGCCCAATTTTGACTTACACCACTTTTGTTCTGAACGGCTCACATAATTTCAAGAAAAGCTGTTATAAGAAGAAATTCGAATGCGCTTTTTATATTAATGTTGTTACATTTCTTGCAAAGTTCAAGATATTGTCACTGCATAGCTTCAGTAAAGAGCACAGAGCGTCTCTGAGAGCGAATGTTTGCATTGCGTAGATATTTATAATAGTTTAATATATTTCAGTAAATGAATCTTTATCTGAGCACGAATGATTTTCTCATTGTAAGTGTGGGCAAAATGTCTTGGCTTCCGAAAATAAAGGGGATAGTTCCTGAAAATTTTAGTTTTGTCTAACCGTGAAAAAAATGGTCTTTAAATATATACTTATTTATTATAGTTATTAAATCCAAGTGGTATTTAGTACATGAGTACTATTTCTGTTGTCCACCGATTTAGGCTATAAAGACACTCACGCCAATAAATAGTTGTAAGCACACAATACTGGAGCGTGGGGGGAGAGACCGCAGCGTGAACTGTTGACTCGCAACTTGCTGTCCGTACGAAGCGAAGCTATATGGTATGCTCGACGTACACCTAACTTGTTTCAAAGTAACCAAACACAGGACTCTTAAGATCTTGTTAAAGTTCTTTATATGGCAACAGTTGTAGATTTTCAGCCAGCACAGCCTTATGGAAACTTTCCTTGCTGCTTCGACCGAAAAGCGTAATTAGAATTAACAATGTTACTTGATTTTAATGCTATATTTTAATCAAGAAGAAAGGTCTCTTTCCTTAAAATATTCACAGTGGAACACAATTCACTTCTGTTTAAAATCTTTTTCACTCTCTTCAATATTTCTTGTCCGACTTAGCTACAAACATCGGCAAACTTATTTACAAACTTCATCCATCAGTTCAATATGCTTCACAAATTATGCATCTCACTGGTCTAAAGGATTCCGAAATTAGCTTTGTTATGCGAAGTTTGAGCCGATATTTCACTGCGTGGCATAATTTTATTGCTGAGCTACATTCATTGAATAGCTTTATTATTGTTAAATGAATGGATAATTCTATACAGGTAAGAAGTTTTCGCTGTGACACCAGTGTTATTAATTCAGACGCCTCCATTCCACATACATTTTACCACTTCCTTGCAGGAGAATGTGATCTACGCTTGAACATCATGAATAGAAATTAAAAAATGCAGAAGTAAGTGATGTATACCGCAAGTAATGTCATTAATTTTAAGTGGTTATTCTTTGAGATATTTCAGACAAAAATTTTTAATGCAATTTTGCTCGATTTTTCTTCCTTTTCGAGAAAAAAAAATATACGAAACATTTCATAGCATGTTTAGCGAAAGCTATTGAATTAATTCCCAATATGCTCAGTCAATTTAAGAGAGCAGTGCATTATAATAATAAATTATTAAAATAATTTTAGTTTTGTCCTTTAAATGTGCAGAAAATTGATGCTAACAAATGTAAATTTTCGTTCTGCAAAGGAATTTTTAAACGTAATACGGTGTGACAACTTTGTAAATGTTATTGCCTGCTGACAGAGACAGATATACAGTACGTGTCGTAGGCCGGGTTTCTCTGAAATGCTGGCGTGCTCGAGACGATGGGTGAGAAAACGAGAAGTGTAAACATAACACACAATAGATTTTAAAGTTGTCTCGGGAAATTTGATTTCTTGTATGCAAGTTTACCGGTTACTACTTTAAAAATGAAAGTGGGAGGAAACTATTTCTAATTGTCGGAAGAAAATGCTTACAGTACAACAAACGGAGTTGTTTTAAGTCATTAAGTTGATTTGTATAACATAAAATAAGCTTTCTTATTGTCTGTGTTCACGGAATATTTCATTAAAATCAAATCGAATGATTTTAAAAATATTTTTAATTTTGTTCATTTAACGTCAAATAGCTTATCGTATTTTTATTCTTGCCTGTAGACTTTTTAATGTTTTAAAATGTTTTTATAACGTGAAATAAGCATTATCACTTTTCGTTCTCTATAATATTCAATTCAAATCTGAGTGTAGAAATATTTCTTAATCTTTTAAATTTATTTTGAGATAAGAGTATGTCGTCTGTGTTCTCTGAACATTTAATTAAAATTAGGTTTTAGAGTTTATTTTCAATTTTCCAAGATTTTATTTAACGTGAAATCATGTGTTCATTCTCCCTTCTCTATCAAAGTTTAAACGGCATAGCATCTGTATTTTACGCCTTTAAAAACAATGTGCAATGAGGTGTATAATAGTTTAGCGATTCGAGTTTTTTTCTAAGTCAAAGAATGCCACACTACGCATGCTCCGAGCCTAAACTTTTCAGTCACATGTTGAACAGTTATTTGCTTCATTTTCTGTTTAATGCTGAATGCTGAGAAGAAATTAAAACTATAGTTTCTTATGAACCGCGCTACAGATATTGAAACATTTTCGCCCGCTCAACAGTTATGTCCCTCACTGTACATGGTAATGACCTTGCACTTCCCTATTCAGAGCAAGTCAGGTGAAGGGGTTGTTCAGAGCAACATCCTGATGTGCAATCGCTACTGGCTACAGCGTTGCACGATGTCATAATTTACGTATTTTAAAATATCAGTTTTTGTGGAAAACTATACAAATGTAGCAAAATGGTATTTTACTTTTTGTTGCTCTTTAGTAAAGGAATTATCTACCAGAATTTATGACATATATGTTTAATCCTTCTCAAGACGAATAAATATTGAAAACAACTAAAAAAAAATTACCATATTAATATATAGGCCTATATATGTATAATCTTATTACAGGACCTCGCCGTCCTCTACTGAATATTGTGTAGTCAGTGACTTTGTGTAATCACGTAGATACTTATTAATGAAGAAAAATTCGTTCAGATACTTACTGTTGTTTAGTTCAGACAGATCTGAACCTCATACACGATACCAACAACGCACCACTTATGAGGCAACTAGGCCAGGAGATAATGAGGTAGGATGGCCAGTTCCTTTCCCCTTCCATTGTGTTGGAGAAAAATTCGATACAAAGAAAGAGAGTTCGGCCGGCACTATGGATCGGGTCTCGGCATAGCTTAAATGGTAAGAGCACTCAACACGCCAAGCTGAGGATCCTAGGTTCGACTCCCGGTACCGGAACGAATTTTTCTCCATTAATAAATATATATATATGCCATATCATGACACGACAGGCCTAATCGCTACAAACAGAAAAACAATTATAATGTAATAAATCATTTTCATTTATCCTTTTATGAAGGGTATTTGTATTTCAGTTCAGTAATGTGTACCTGCTACGAAGAAAAGAATATGTGAAATTGACAAAATTCCATAGTAATTAATAAATCTAACTTTCCAGGTATGAGAGCGGAGATGGAAGCAAGGCCCAGCAGTCCGGCCAGCTGAAGGTTGTGGGACCGGAGCCCGACAAGGCAGGGGAAGTGTCCCAGGGTTCATTCTCATATGTAGGAGAGGACGGCAAGACTTACACCATCACGTACACGGCGGACGAGAACGGCTTCATACCCGCGGGAGACCACCTCCCCACGGCGCCTCCCGTGCCAGAGGCCATAGCCAAGTCGGTGGCCTATCTCCTCAGTCTTCCACCCAAGACGGACAAGAACAAATAGATTACCTGCCTCATAATTCATAACTGTCAAATGGACCACTTTGATGTACCTCAATTAATTGAAATAAAAGTTGCCATGTCAGTGGCAAATACTTTGTAAATAAACTGGCATTTACGTAAAATGAATGAATCACGCTTGTCCATTTCTTACCAGTTTCTTTGTATTCGCAAATTGAAAATGATGTTAATAAGTATCCCATAACCACCAGACATAAAAGGTATAATAAGACACGTCGCGATGGCCTACCGCTACGTTCAATGTTACATGACCGCTGAGCGCTGATGTCGCCACTGTCGTTGTATGCAAGACATCGTATGCGATTACGGAGCACGGATCCTCTGAGTGAATCAAAGCATTCGCGGAGCAGAATGACGCACTCTGCTAGTTCGTGGAATCAACATCGGTCAATTTACAACAGACGAGTAGTAACACAGCTCGCCGATTATGCATTTCTAAATAATAATAATAATAATAATAATAATAATAATAATAATAATAATAATAATAATAATAATAATAATAATGTTTATAAACATAATTTTACTCAGCTTCTTTTGCACTGTTTTACGTGGACTACTTTTATTCAATAAATTGCGTAGTTTGATTAATAATAAAGTTAACTTTATAATTATATTAAATACAATTAATTATTATAACAATTACAGATATTAATTCAAACTTCGTCTTTTTCACATTTCGAAAAAAAAAAAAAGAGTTTTAAAATGAAACGTTTATTAGCATATTGTAGGAAAACTATTTAGTTAATTCTCAATATCCTCAGTCATTTTAAGAGAGCAGTGATTTCTAATAATAAGTGATTTTAATTTTATCTTTTACATTAGCAGAAAAGTAAATTTTCGTTCTTCTCAGCAATTTCAACTTTTAAGGAACCGTGATGAAGGGCCTGTTCACCGGAACGTAGCTGACTACTATGCATTCGGTTACTGATTGCAACGTTGCACGATTAAAGAAAAAAATATATAGACTTTTTTTATACTACGTACATAATTTTAATTAGGCATTTTTATTACACAAGATAAAGTCATATTTTCAGCGTCCGTGATTTATAGAAAAACTTATTTTTGACAAGTTATCTCCATGCCGTCCGCCTAACAGTTCGTGAACAATCTTTTCTCTACATTAGCTGATTAATTATGTTCATATTCAATGTGTACTAGCAATTCATTCTGGATTCTGTTCAATTAAGTTTTAAGTTGGACGGAAGTAACAGACGAACGGATATAATTGCTCTCAATAGACAGACGGAAAAGGCAGTAATATTGGACCCAACTGTACGGTTCGAGAAGGATGTATCTCAAAGTTTAACTGTTGATCAAGAAAAACAAGTCATTTACCGCCCATGTGTTCCTCACTTGAGTGAGAGATATAATGCAATTGATTACACATGGGAGGTGAGGGTTTGCTTTTTGGTGCCCGCGCATCGGTGTATAAATATACTACTGGCATTTTAAAACAATGTGATATGACATCCCAAGATATTAAAAATATTTTTTTAAATATCTTAAAGAAATCCATAGGCATTTTACATAATCATTTATATAATGTCTAATTTTTAAACTTTCTAAATTGGATATTGTACTACGATTGCTACCTATTGTATTGATTTTTCTCTCTATTCCATATATGCACTTTTTAAATCTTTTTCCGGACCTATATAATCATCTGGTATGACAGACGGATGTATTAATAAAATACTTTAATTGTTTTATCAGTTAATTAAATATACAACGTCAATCGTAAGTAATGTCATTAATTTTAACGATTTATTCTTTAAGATATTTCAAACAAAAAAATACAGTTTTGCTCGTTTGTGCTTCCTTTTGGAGAAAAAAAAATATATGAAATATGTCATAGCGTATTTTGGGAAAGCTATTAAATAAATTTCCAATATATGCTCAGTCAATTTATGAGAGGAGTGCATTATGATAATAAATCACTGAAAGAATTTCAATTTTGTCCTTTAAATATGCAGAAATACGATCCATATCAATGCAAGTTTTCTTCCGCAAAGGAGTTTTAAAACCTGGAGCAGTGTGACAACACAGTAAAGCTGTTTGGAGAGATGTAGCTCTCGTATACAAGGAATGGATGTGTAAGACAATGAGAAATGGAAAAGTGGAAACGTAACACAATTGCTTTTAAATATCACTCGGGAAATTTGATTTCTTGTATCTAAGTTTACCAATCACTACTATAAAACTTAAAGTGGGAGGGAACTATTTCTAACTGGCTGAAGTAAATGATCATAGTAAGACAGAGAGATTTTTTAAAACCATAAATTACATTTGTAAAATGTAAAATATAATCTTTTCCATTGGCTGTGTTCATCGAATATTTAATTAAAATCAAATCGAAGAGTTTAAAAATAAAATTTGTACATCAGCATTATAAACAGTCTTTATCGTTGGTGAATATAGTACATAATATGCCACACTGTTGTACCAGAGCTGTAAAATATTACCATGCTAACTAAAATATCAGGACTTCTATTAAAAAGGCATAATTGTATCATAAAGTTAACATTAGGAAACAATTTGCCAGTGCTGTAATATTTAATGTATCATATATAACAAGTTTTTTCTTCTTATAAATTGATATGAAACTATACATCATTTATTACAAATCTGAATCGGAATATACTCGTACATTATATATCTTTTGCGTGTTAAATATTATAGTACCTAGTTAACTAGTTTCAGCCTGTTATGGACCATCTTCAGAACTGTGATATAGTGTTAAAAGTTGTGTAATCAAGATGTTTAGGGGAGAGTCAGGTAGTACCTGAATGACATGGTTACGTTTCTCTATGCGACATCACAGAAACGTAACCATGTCATTCAGGTACTATCATCGTGTGGTAGATGAAAGAAACTCACTGTCTGATATTACCCGATGTCCAATACTACCCGACTTTCCCCTAAACATATCTGATATTATTTCTTTATTAATAATGTTTTATAATGCTGTGGTACAAAAATAGCGTATGAAATTCATTTATAATGTTATAAAATTATTACATTTGTAAAAATATGAAACTGACTACGTTCGTTTTATTACATTTCCTTACGTAATAAACTATAACATTGTAAAGTTGTTTCATAATATTACTATTTTAGTTTTGTTCGTTACTTTAACGTAAAATAAGCATATCGTATTTTTATTTCTTCCCCTTAGAGTTTTAAATGTTTCAAAATTTTGTTTTTATAACGTGAAAATGCATCATTATTGTATACGATCTCTATAATGTTCAATTGAAATGAGAGTATAGAAATATTTCTTAATCTTTCCACTTTAGTTTGAAATAGCTTGTCTTATTGCCTGTGTTCTCTGAATATTTAATTAAATCTAGGTTTTAGAGTTTATTTTAAATTTTCCAACATTTTGTATGACGTGAAATGAGGATTGTTCATTCTACGTTCTCTAACACAGTTGAAACACACAAATTAAATGGTATATCTTCTGTATTTTTGCTTACGAGTTTAAAAACAATGACATTCAATGGCAATGACCTTCAACAAGCCAGGTGAAGGGGTTGTACAGAGCAAAACAACTGAATGTGTACTCCCAGCTGGTTGCAGTGCGCAGCGTTGCAAGGTGCCATAATTTATGTATTTTAAAATGCACGTTTTTCTGGAAAGCTATTCAAAATATACAAAAATGGTATTTGATTTTTTTTTGTTGCTCTTTACTCAAGGAATCACTCACCAGAATTAATGACATTATTTACTGTTCACCCTGTATTGTATCAACAGCGACATTACATAGCCTGGCTGGAATTAGTGATATGAGATGGAATTTGGCGACGTGAACCAGAGGATTCACCATCTGACATTCGCTTTGTAGTTGGAGGAAACCTTGGAATAAAATTAATGAGGAGATCAGCCCAATCGGGATTCGAACCCATGCTCGAGCGCAGCTTCGGATCAGTTAGCAAACAAGCTACCATGTGAGCCACCAGGTTGTTTAGTACCTATTAAAGATAGGAATTTACCCACAGAGACTACAAGTTTAGGTATGCATAGAGTTTTCGTTGTTGAAAGAGAGAGTGAGCGTAGTTAGCAATGCAGGTGTATGTTAGGGAACTCTGCCGTGGTATAAGCTGGGTGAAATTGTAGCTTTATGTGGTTAACCAATCAACGAATCGCAGTGCAATGTAAACAAACCAATTACCGGAGCACAACGCTGAACCCTACCCACGAGAAACTCATCCCCATTCATTTGCTGCGATACAAAACAGATCTCAGTTTTAACCTGGCCATACCTCAGGGCCAGCGAAGTCAGGACGGAAATACAAGAACTGAACAATGGAAAAACTCCCGGCGAAGACGATATACACAATTCATTCTAGAAGCAAGCCGTAGATCATCTGATACCGGCGATCACCACTATCTACAACAAAATTCTGGACGGAGGAAATACCGGACCAGTGGAAATCAAGCACGATAATCCTCCTCCACAAGAAAGGCACAAAAGATGACCTAAATAACTATAGGCCAATAAGTCTCATGCCTAACTTATACAAGCTGTTTTCGAAAATAATTACTAGAAGGTTAACGAAAACCCTGGATGAAAATCAACCTATCGAACAAGAGGAGTTCCGCTCAGGGTACAGCACGGCAGACCATCTTCAAACCGTAAGCCAGATCATGGAAAAGGCTGAAGAATTTCATTTAACAGTATACCTGGCCATTGTAGACTATAGCAAAGCTTTCGACTCGGTCGGACATTCGAGTGTAATGCAAGCACTACATACGCAGGGAGTCGGCAACAAATACATCACGATATTAAATAAACTATATAATCAAAGCTGTGCTAAAGTGAAAACCGAGATTGAAGGACGACCATTCAGGCTCAAAAGAGGAGTGCTACAAGGAGACCCAATTTCCCCAAAATTATTCACAAGTCTATTGGAAAACATCTTTCGCAAACTGAACTGGAACAGAAATTGTGGAATAAACATCAACGGCAGCAGACTAAATAATCTAAGGTTTGCTGATGACGTCGTATTGTTCGCCAACTCACCCAGAGAACTGCAGTCAATGCTCCAAGATTTATGCGACGCCAGCAGATCAGCAGGCCTCCTGATGAATATGACCAAGATACAAGTAATGTCAAACGGGCCGGAGTCACCCATAATAATTGACGGAGCAGAACTACAATACGTGTCTGAATACGTATACCTAGGACAGCTAGTCTCCTTCCACCAGAAGATAGAGAAGGAAATAAAACGAAAGATTTCTCTCGCGTGGAAGGCATTCTGGACTCTCAAGTTCATCGTACTGGAAAGAACACTCAGCAAGAAACTCAGAATGGAAATATTGGAGACCTGCGTAACTTCTGTACTGTTACATGGGTGTCAGACATAGTCTCTCACTGCCAAACTTCGTAACAGTCTCCAAATATGCCAAAGGAAGATGCAGAGAAGGATACTAGGCTTATCACTGAGGGACAGAGTTCCAGACGAAGTGCTACAAAAGATGTCAGCAATTAAAGATCCAGCACTGCAAGCCACCAACACCAAATGGAACTGGGGAGGCCATGTTGCACGACTTAGAGACGGAAGATGGACGCAGACAGTCACACTATGGGATCCCCGCATTGGCAACAGATCACGCGGAAGACCAAGAAGAAGATGGGCCGACCTCTTCAGTAAACGTGTAGGAAGCCATTGGTCAAGCAGAACAAGACATAGGGAAGACTGGAAAAACCTAAGAAGACAAGTGAACAGCGGCTAAAACCAGTGCGACAGAAACAAGCGAACAATATCCAACAGTGCAAAATGTGAACCAAGTGAACAATTCCAAGGTTGTAAACATCTCTTACGCGGAGTAGCTCACCGCGTGAGACAAATAGAGCTCTCTCTCTATAGGAGGAGGCCTTTGCCCTTAACGGGACACTTTTAGGATAATCATTTCATCATACCTCAGGCTTCATGTTATTTATGAAGTAACGACAGTCTAAGCCAGTGTTCGTCAACTCGATGCCCTGTGACGTCATCTCAGGCAGATCTGAAGCCCGCTGCGCTCGTGTTTCGCTGCCGCGGGCACAGCGGAGGCTTGCGATGGTGGCTGCTTTTTCGTGATAAGAAATGTTTCTCATACTGATCAAATTAAACTTAAAGTAATGTGAATGCCTAATACTGGTATTTACAGGTATGAAAGCAATTGGTTGATAAGTTAGGGATGAAATGAAAGCTGAATAAAACTAAATACTATACTGCATTTTAAATTTCTACTTTTTCTTTTTATTTTCTTGATGCATGACCATTAGTAAAAATATTTCCTGATCTTCTGTACTACTAATTTTACGAGATTTTTTAGCCTATTTATTGCGTACTGGTTGCTCAATATTATGCACTATGATCTGGGCAGTGCATGAACTGAGAAAATTTTGTCGATTGTAGTCAGATGAATTACATAGTTCTGTGGTGGGATTTACTTATTTTCATTAAAGAAAACAATGTTCGCATATGTATGTGGATCCGAACATGCACAGTCTGTCGAAAGTTGCTAATGAAGCCTGAGAAATCTGACTAATGGAAAATGTGAATAAAAATCACACAGACTTTTTCCTGCTTTTATACAATATGTATATCACCTTCAGTTCATTGTCACATTATCAGTCTGTCACTTCTAGCTGAAGCTAAGCAGGAGCACAATCTGCATCCACAATAGATGGATCTATGATAGAGACATAACAGTTCTTTCGAAACAGTTCCGGAAAATAACAGTTCTAGAAAATGAATTATAGGTCGGAACACTCTGTTCCAATATAACAGTAGGAGTTTCTGACAGAATCGTTCTCATAGGAACTGGAGTACTGTGTAACGTACCGTCTAACTATCTTGTCTAGAACACTCAAGATACTCTCTCAGAGACTATAACAGTTCCAGCCTAAAAGTTCTCTTTGTGTGTACAGTAGTTCCTTCAGAATTTAGTATGTTGGAAGGAGAGCGAAATTTTTCACTACAACGAATTTGCAGGGCGCATGTCAATATTAAATAATCAATCTGATTGGCGAATCAGCTTCAGTTACATTGGTTGCTATTAATATAGCAATAAGAATGAAAAGAAAATCAAATTGTGAGATTGTGCATATTATTATTATTATTATTATTATTATTATTATTATTATTATTATTACTATTTCTAAGACACTATTTTACTATATAAAATTAAAAAGATTACACAAACTTATATACCGCACTGTATTGTGTTATAAAATTTGAATATTGTAACATATCTGCCTTCTGAAGGATACACTGGAAGGAATGGTGAACGGGAGAAGAGTTGGGGGCAGAAGAAGATATCAGATGATAGACGACATTAAGATATTATATGGCTCATATGTGGAGACTAAGAGGAAGGCAGAAAATAGAAAGACTGGAGAATGCTGGATTTGCAGTGGAATACCTGCCCTTGGGCAGAACACTGTGAATGAATGACTACGGTAACAACAGTGCAAATGTAGCCCAACTAATCTCAATGTTTATTACAAATAAATTAAGAAGCTTTAATAGAAACTAACATCACGTAGTAGTAGGCCTAATATCCCTTATTTAACAGGAGGAATGATCAAACCATTGCGATGTTTTATGGTTCGTATAAATTACTGTTACACCTGACTGTAACAGCTGTTTGGTTCGAATTGCATTATGGTCCAAGATTTTTGAAAACGGAACTAGTTCCGAAAGAATATGAAATTTTGGTGATTATTACGTTATGTCAGACGCTTGCTGTAATGTCTGAAGTGTTCTTTGAAACTAGTACTTTCTTGGAAACGAAACTCTTGGAAAAGTTCCAAAAAAAGAACGATTTTTCTCAACGCTAGGCTATGAAAATCTTGAAATCTGACATCATACGTTCAAGTCGAAACTGTGAATGAAATTCCTGACGACTGTTGAGACATAGTCTATTACTTCTATTCAACATTGAAGCGTTAGTCGGATGGTCTAGTAATAGGAAGAGATATTTCTTTTATATCAAATACGGTATAGCTTCATCTCAGATATTTCTCCGTTTCTTAAGGTATTTGAACCCAAGCGGTTGTGGGGGAGGGCGAAGCGTATAATAGGTGCTTTTGTCCTCATAGTCTTGCAGGCGGCAATTACCTTAAGCCTAAGTGTGTGGGCACTCAACCCGAAGACGCGCGCAAGGTTACTGAACTCTAGCGCATCGTAGGTTCTAGAAGCGTGGGTTTTCATTGTCGAGGGACGCGCGCGATGTCTTAAGCTAGCCAAAACTAAAGTAGCGTCATGAGAGCGCGTCATCACGGCAGATATTTAAACGTGTGGCGAACCAAGACGCGCCCTCATACAATTCCCGGCCATTGAGCCGATCGTGGTGGTTAAGTAGCGACCCCGAATGGTCTGTTTTCCAGTTTGTGACTTACTCGGGAAAAAGTATTGGTGATTTAAACAGGCGTTCGATAAAAGAAAAACGTTGTCGAGATTACGGTGAAGATATCAGCGAGTATTCCGTCGTTCATACTCACGTAGGGACGTGATCATAATAAACCAGATTAGTGGAACTTTACGCCATGGCTTTTTTATTGTGTTCGTGTGATCGGCAAAAATCACAATAAAATCCTTCACCCACAAAACCACAGTGTCCCTGAAAAGAGATCATCTCCACCGTGGGACAGCAGCGTGTATCGGCGTCCCAGCTGAGTTACCCGATCTGGACTTCGTCGGCGACGCGGCAGAGGAAGGAGAGAGCAACCATCGTGATTGGCGCCCACGTGGACCAACACATCATGTATGACAGTCGCAACATTGCAGCTAGCTTCTGCCAAGAGCCGCTACTGAACGGGAGATAGGGTTGTATAATGCCGAGCACGAGGTAATGCACGCTTGCCCCGCACGGAAGTAGTGCTGAGCGCCCATGTCCGTTTTCAGTCGAGTTGACGATCACTAGTCTAAGCACAACTAGCCTAATATCCTCCTGTTTCTGGTATAAATTCCTATCTTTACTATCTACGTATAATATTCATTTCAGTAGTCGTACAATTTAGGAGGATATTACGTTCAATTTCTTTAATTTTGTCTCTATTTAATTTCATTTCACTTAAAATGAATAATAAGTGTGTCCATTAAAAATTAATTAATTTTTAGTACATGCTCTCCAAAATAGTTGTTTTTCTGACATTTATCAGTCCGGAAATTGAACTTCAGAAGCGTTTTAAACAAAGTAAACGCATCACTGTCTAAATCCCTATTCGTACATAGCCTATACGAGATTCGGATCCAGACTGCAGTAACAATCTTCTTATCAATTTTAACGGGGTTTTAAACAAAATAATTCATCATATAACAACAAATATAAGTCAACATTGTTTCATTATGTTTATCAAAACTTTACCAGTGTTTTAAACAAAACAATTCATCTTATAACAAAAATGTAACCTAACATTCAATGTTTCTGGCTCGGATTGAAATTTCCTCATGATTATCACTCATATTTTCACAAAACTAGACAGGGTCTTTCATAAATAAACTAGTTCGTGTGTATTGTTTAAAAACGAGCGCTCAGAATATGCACCGAAGTATATATCCGTATTCGTACGTAGCCTATACGACATTCGGATCCAGACGACAGTGACAATCGGCACATCAACATTAACAGGGTTTTCATATGCCAACATTGTTTCATTATGTTATTAGACGGCGCACAGTGGTCTAAAATCTATATTTAGGAGGACAAATGCAGAAAAATGACATGTAAAAAAATGAAATTAAACCCTTAAATTATTTTTCCTATGTAACTGAGTAACACTGAATTGATAATCTTAATCAGCGGAGGTGGCTGCATAGCGAGATAAGAAGCCGGTAACATGCCACATTCCGCCACCCAGCATTCTTACTCAGCAAGCGCCGCGAGTCTGCCGTTTCTTTGTGCTGTAACTCTGTTGTAAGTGGTCGATTCCATTCATATTTGGTATCAACATGTCAAGTAGTTCTTTAGGTATGTAACACTGTTTGTTTTTTTTACATTTAATGTTATTATAGTATGTAAAATTAGCATGAATGGAGACGGGACAAAATATAAATATAACTATAGAGTGCAGACTTTGCTAAGGTAGAGAAAAAAACCCTTTGGTTCGTCCAAAAATGATTTTTTTTCACTTCCTCCACTATTTATCTCTATTTTAAATCTAGTCTTAAGGTGCGCAGATTTGCGGAAGTAATAATTTATGAGCACTATTCTTTCGAGGTGCAGTAGTGCAATTTTTCTCGGTTGCAATTATTTTAATATCTGTGAACCGAATCTGCTTCCGCAGTATAATTCAGGAAATTAAAGATGACAGCTTGTTAATTATGTACCAAATAAGCTTCCCGAGTGTCCAAAAGGTGCAATAGCACCTAAAATGTTACATTTTCCCACCCATAAGATTTTGTCTAAATGCATTCCCCTGTAAGGGGCACTTCTGCTTATACCAACGTAAACAGAGTTTGTACACAAAACAAATGTACTAATTGTAACTACTGTATACAATTTCATAAAAATCTGTTAGATAGGACAAAAGTTACTAATTTTGTCTAATTGCGCCCCCTATAAGGGGTAGTTACACTTAGACCAACGTAATAAGAGCTTGTATACAAAACATACATGCTACCTGTAATTACTTTGTAAAATTTCATAAATATCTGTTAAATAGGAGAAAAGTTACTAATTTTGTCTAATTGTGCCCCCTATAAGGGGTAGTTCTCCTTATACCAACGTAATCAGAGCTTGTATACAAAACATATATGTTCCTTGTAACTGTTTTGTAAAATTTCATACAAATCTATCAAATAGGAGAAAAGTTACTAATTTTGTTTAATTGCGCCCCCCTATAAGGGGTAGTTCCCTTTATACCAACGTAACGAGAGCTTGTATACAAAACATACATGCTACCTGTAACTACTTTGTAAAATTTCATAAAAATGTGTTAAATAGGAGAAAAGTTACTATTTTTATCTAATTGCGCCCCCTATTAGGGGTATTTCCCCTTATACCAACGTAACCAGAACTTGTATACAAAACATATATGCTACTTGTAACTGTTTTGTAAAATATCATAAAAATCTGTCAGATAGGAGAAAAGTTTCTAATTTTGTCTAAATGCGCCTCCCTATAAGAGGTAGTTCCCCTTATACCAACGTAACGAGAGCATGCATACAAAACATATATGCTACCTGTAACTACTGTGTAAAATTTCATAAATATCTGTTAGGTAGCTGAAAAGTTATTAATATGTCCCGCTAAATTTGCATTCTAGACCACTGTGCGGCGGTGAGAATATAAGAATTGACTGACTATGCCTTTTATACTTACATTTATAGACCTATTTACTCTTACTTCATTTTATTTCATACAATTTATAGAGCTTTTACTAAAAACTACTATATGCACCACGTATGCAAAATCTTTAGCGGACTCATCCCATATTTTGGACACGGCTTACGCCTTGTCCTAAAATAATGAATTCGTCCGTTAAAACGTTATTTTGTGTACTTGATACATAAATAGCTATTATTAGATAGTAAAAATACTTTAAATGTAAGTTTAATGTCATGCATTAAAATATACTGAACGTGGATAATATAAATATGTATGATAGCTAACAATTAAGCCGAAAGCAATCCTAATAATAGCGATGCGACTTACTTACAAATGACTTTTAAGGAACCCACAGGTTAATTGCCGACCTTACATAAGCCTACCATCGTTCCCTATCCTGTGCAAGATTAATCCAGTCTCTACAATCATATCCCACCTCCCTCAAATCCATTTTAATATTATCCTCCCATCTATGTCTCGGCCTCCCTAAAGGTCTCATTCCCTTCGGACTCCCAATTAACACTCAATATGCATTCCTGGATACGCCCATACGTGCTAAATGCCCTGCCCATCTCAAACGTCTGGATTTAATGTTCCTAATTATGTCAGGTGAAGAATAGAATGCGTTGTGTAACTTTTTCCATTCTCCTGTAACTTCATCCCTCTTATCTCCAAATATTTTCCTAAGAACCTTATTCTCAAACACCCTTAATCCTGTTCCTCTCTCAAAGTTAGAGTCCAAGTTCCACGACCATACAGAACAACCGGTAATATAACTGTTTTATAAATTCTAACTCTCAGATTTTTTGACAGCAGACTAGATGATAAAAGCTTTTCAATAGAATAATAACAGGTATTTCCTATATTTATCCTGCCTTTAATATCCTCCCGAGTGTCATTTATATTTGTTACTGTTGCTCCAAGATATTTGAATTTTTCCACCTCTTCGAAGGATAAATCTCCAATTTTTATATTTCTATATCTTACAATATTCTGGTCACAAGACATAATCATATACTTTGTCTTTTCGGGATTTACTTGCTTCAAGTAAAATTTCCGTGTTTTCTCCAATCGTTTGTGGATTTTCTCCTAACATATTCACGTTATCCGCAAAGACAAGAAGCTGATGTAACCCGTTCAATTCGAAACCCTCTCTGTTATCCTGAACTTTTCTAATGGCATATTATAGAGCGAAGTTAAAGAGTAAAAGTGTTAGTGCATCGCCTTGGTTTAGCCCGCAGTGAATTGGAAAAGCATCAGATAGAAACTGGCCTATACAGACTCTGCTGCAAGTTTCACTGAGACACTTTTTAATTAATCGAACTAATTTCTTGGGAATACCAAATTCAATAAGGATATTGTATAAAACTTATAAAAAAAAAGTAACCGAGTCATATACCTGTTTGAAATCTACGAATCACTGATGTACTATACCCTTATACTCCCATTTTTCTCCAATATCTGTGGAATACAAAAAATCTGATCAATAGTCGATCTATTACGCCTAAAACCGCACTGAGTACGTACGGAGTTAATTTTCTAAGAAGAATACTGGACAAAATTTTGTATGACGTCAACAAAAGTGATATTCCTCGAAAGTTACCACATTTAGTCTTGTCCCATTTCTTAAAAATAGGGACGAATATGGACCCCTTCCATTGTTCTGGTACCATTTCTTTTTCCCAAATAACAAGTAGAAGTTTCTACATTTCGCTAGATAATGCGCTTCCATCCTCTTGACAGCGAATATACGTTTGAATATAGCTGTCGTATGGAGTATTATTTATGATTTCCGTTATTAAATAACATATTCGTTATATGCGAAAGCATATTTTGAAATTATATACGTATTTTATCATAAATGCTCGGCCTGAGTGGCTCAGTCGGTAGAGTGCTGGCTTTCTGTGCCGAGGTTACGAGTTCGATCATGGGTCAGGTCGATGGCATTTAAATGTGCTTAAATGCAACAGGCTCTTGTCACCTAGATTTACTGGCATGTAAGAGAACTCCTGTGGGACAAAATTCCGGCACACCGGCAGTTTCGAGCGTCATAAAATAAAACATAATTTACAATTTCTTATCATTAATGTATAACAATATAACTTAATAAACATACTCACTTTTAAAATGAAGTTCTCAAAGAAACTTTATATTTATTTGTATACAAGTTGTTGAAAAAAAAGTAACTGGACTGAACATTATATGAGTATCATGTTACACATTTATTTTGTGCATACATTTTATCTTCCCCCGCTTGTGAATGTTGCAGAGAGGACGCGGGTATCAGTGTGCTGCCATGACTCCGAATGGAGTGCATAGTGAAAAATGGCAGACGCCATGTGCGACATGTAGTTGTGTAAGGATGACCAGACAAAGCTTTTGGTTTTGCTCTGCTTACTTTGTTACATTTTTCTTAACATCCTGTGTGTTGAAAATAACAATTAATGACGATCTCTACGCCAGTGGTTTCCAATTAGCGGAGCACTGCCAATCCCTTCTTTTTAAATTACGAAGTCGTGGACGCTCTACTAATGAATTTCTTTATATCTGTATGCTAATTGCCTATGTGAAACAATTCTGTTGGGAAAATGTGTTGTAGACCTGACTCAGATCACAAAATGGCATTGGAAACGACTATGAGGCAGAAAAAATAAATTTAATTTTACTACCTTCTATTATACGGGAACCAAACATAATATGTCAAGCAGTTACGCAACCTAAATGTGATACGAGAGATCATGTCCCTTTGCTTTCCTTTTAATCCATTCTAAATCCGCTTCAGTGTTTCCTCTTTTTGTCTGAAATCTGGGTCAACATCCAGACGATTTCTATTCTTGTTCTTTGTATAAAATATTTACTTGCAAAAATATGTGGAGCAGAAGAGAACTAGATGTTACATTTTTCACCTAATTTTTCATAACAAGCGTATCTTAAAGTTTTAAGAATTTCGTGCAGGGAAGTGATCTGTGAACCTAGTCACAATTCTTTGTCACTGGAGTGCAGAAATGTATTCAGTGTCGGAATATTAGTGAGGCTACCACCTTCAATTCGGCTTGCTTATAAGTGATAACCATATTTTTTTAACCACTGCCTCAATCTCATCTTCAACGAAAATATACCTATGTGAAAACATCTTATGAGTACGCTATCATACACAAACACGCATAATGTGTTCACCTGATTACGTAGAAATTTTGAATTATCTGAAAAAAAAAAAATTTCACCACACAGCTCAGAAATTTCACTTCAATATTCTTCTCCTTAAACGTCAACGCACTTCTGTGGCTTGTCAGACATGTCTTACATAAGAATATTCTTATTACAAGATGACATTTTTATGAAGTCTGTAGCAAAGGCCCGCATATCAAAAAATAAAAAATAATGTTTTACCTACAGCGATATTACGAGTATTAAACGCTTCAGAATTTAAAAAACAACAAGAAAATCGTTTCATTGTGAATAGCATCGCGGACCCTCTGAATTGGTAGTGGATCTCCAGAGGTCCGCGGACCACCAATTGGAAACCACTCCTTTAAACTGCAACAACCAACTCATATTTCACAGAAAACATATGAATGTCATATTATGGCATACAAAATACTTTCATTTCTACAGTTTAAGTAGCCTACTTTTTTCGGCTTTCTTCTCGTACAGTGGTTCATGTCTTACCCGCAGAAGCCACTTTTTTGCCGAATGAGATAGGCCTACTTCGAATGGTAAGTCGCAGGTCTATCACGGGGAGAAGATAGAACGATAGATGATAAATTATAGTGAAGCGTTAATTAAGGAGCGCTAGAATGCTGGTTTTCCATCCAGGCGGCCCGGGTTCGATCCCTGGCCAGGTGATGATGGAATTTGTGGTGGACAAAGCAGACTTGCAGAGGGTTTTGTCACGGTACTCCCGTTTCCGTCTAACATTCCAGCAACATTCTCGACCTCTCATTTCATCTATCAGCTGCAATACTAAAAACAGGCTGGGAGAAGTCTGGGGGTAGTGCGGGTGTCCGATGCTGATATAGGAAGGGCTTGGGGCTCCGGATTCCTGAGGCTCATCAGGCTACTCGTATGCGGACTGGATCTGGCTCTACCTGGGACTGAGGCAGGATGGCCGACCTGTCAGCATCGGATTCACGAATGCCACCGCAGGCCACCTGTCGGACTTGGGCAATCATCGCATGTATTGGGCACACAATGGGCCAAAATGTTCTAAGTGTACGGATCCGGGCCCTCATAAGGCCAGCTAACCAGAAGGGTTAATTAGGATTGGATAGGAGTCGGTTGGTGGTCCTGTAAATTGGTATATCCTAGCAATCGCCTTGGAAAACCAGGTAAAACTCCACTTAGGATAGCCAGCCCATGGGATGGAATCCCGAACCAATAGCTTAAGTCCCCTACTCCAAATTTTGTAAGCAAATTTGTAGTCCTAGTACAAAATTTTAAGTAGCAAATCTGTCCATCTCATTAACCATAGTGCACGACGGCCTGTCTCACCCTCCACTCGGAATCCATACTCTGCCATGTTAACTATAGAGAACAACTTGTTAACATCGTTGTATTAGTAGTATTTAACTTAAAGCTTTCAAACTGCAGTGGCCGGTTTCTCCAAGTATTATTAGAACCCTTAACGACTGTTAAACCCTCAACCGTTTGTTAAATACAGTTTTTTCATATCTTCAACACTAGTTTGGCTTAACAGATTGTTAAATTTAAATGCAGAATTTCAGGCAGTTAACTCATTCAACAAACAACTAAACATGGCGCATGACACCACAGCTGTTCAGACAAAAGTTGTGAAAATATGTTATGTCTCTCTTTAAGGAATGTGATGAAATATATAATTTAAAAGATATTTTGGAATATTAATATACGGAAGATAATCTTTGTAAGTCAACTGATTATCATACTGACGCTTATTTCAAAGCTGAGCTATTATCCATTTAATATTTAGAAAATGTGCGATCTCAACGTGGCAAGAAATTGAAGTCAGATTTGAACATCCTACAAACAGAAATAGGCCACTTGCTCCAATTCAGCAGCTACTATTAACTCTAGATTCTATGCTACTGATTCTTTTAAACTATAGCCGATGTCAGTAGTACTTCAAAATACGCAGAGAGTAAATAATAAAATGTTACAGCAGCAATTGCTTCTTTAAGACGAAATTCCATATAATTTCTACATGGACCTGAAGCAGAGAGAGTGAGTAGAGAATTTTATATGATAAGGAATTCTCCTCGTGGTTTTGTGTACAGTTCACTATACACACATTCCTGTAATTATTGTCACCTGGTGGACATAATGTTGAGATTCTTCTAAACAGAAATTCATATTTACTATTACAACTACAACCTTACTTATAATAGTAGTCAATACAACTTTCATTTATCATGTCGTGCCCCCGGGAATCGGATAAGTAGGGGATGATAAGGTAGTCCAGGTGAACGAATTATCAATCCTATAATCACTGCTGAGGATCCCAAGGAGCGGGAAAAGAACAGATTTTAAAGGAGTTGGTTATTCAACACACAAATTGCAGCTTCACGCTTGCAATAATAAGTAAAACACAATAAAATAAACATAATGCTGAATATAATATAATAAAACATAATTTGAAAGAATTCTACATTAGTATAGTGAAAAAGTTGCTAACTTCTTTCGTAAGTTCCTTCCTTAAAGAAAGTCTGAATCTGGCTAAGCAAGTACGGACAATTTCCACTTACATATAAGTTGTAGAATTGCCATCTCCCGTTCTTGTAGCCAAGCTCTGAATTCGTCTAAGTGGTGAAGGGAATATTCGGACTTAGAATATTCGTGGCGTTGGAGAACCTTCTGAGCTATAGTCTGCACCCTCCTCCTGGCTCTGGAGTAGCGTAATGTAGTCTCTTCCAAGTACCGCCGATTGAGAGTGATGAGCCAGATTCATGGGGTTTTATAGTAATTATAAAAAGGGATACGCCCGAAATAACAACGTCTGATTGGTTAAGATTCTAGCTTGGGGTTGGAACTTCAGAAAGAAGATAGCTTTACAATTGGTTGTTCACCATTGAAATATCATCGATCCCTTATAAGGTCATGACAAGATATCCTGTAAACAGGATGAGTTGTGGTATAGTGACTTTACATAAAAGAGCAAAAATACAGTAATTTCTTATGACAAACAGGATATAGGTGCGCTTCTTCCTTTGTAATATCAAAGTACAAAAGTCACGTAATGCCAATAAACTAAATAAATTGCAAATAAAAAGAATACAAGTTAACTATACAATACTGCAATCTTCTCTTACTTTCTAATGTTACAAATTTTAAGTGTCAGGTTCAAGGTGGGTTAACATCAAGGATAATCCTTAAACGAACTGCAAGGCCAGAGGCCCACGCTTAAGGCCAGGTGATCAATACTAATACAGGTAAGCTTAATTACAGGTGTACCTGGGTAATTGCAGGTATACCTGGGTTCGAGCATCACATTACTCTCACCTTTCAAAATGTTTGGGTATACTCAAACAAACATTTTAAGAAAATGGTTACAATAAAACATACAAAACTCAAATGATAATCTTAGTAAACATCAAAAGCCTGGGAATTATCATTAGGTTCCCAAGTTTCAACAGGATGTGGTCAGACTGTTAATTATTAAAATGTCTTTAGTAGTCGTCATATCACCACTTCCTCTGTGAAATAAACTAATTATACTTATACAAAATGTCTTCAGGCAACTTGCTTTACATATCTGACTTCTTTATCTTGTACTTGTTGACGGACGTTAGTGGCGTACAAACAATTGGGCGGATCCCCGGTTCGAAGCGGCCTGTTGCTCCTTCGGGTCCGGATCCGATGTTGTTACTTCCTCTTCGTTTAGCTCGTCGAGGTTCATTGCTACCTCGTTCCGTTGCGCCTGACGTCGAGCACGTGGTGTCGGCCTTGGATCTGTGAGAACTGAGTAACGCTGGCGTGCGTGCTGGAAGCAACTCAATAACTTCCGTTTAAATACTACAACCAATAACGTCAATGTCATTAAAGCCACTATAGTAATTAAAAACACATTTACTGTTGCTTTTTCGGAGCTATTAGGCTTACTTTTTAATTCTGAAGTAAGACCTGATACGTCGAAATTTTGTCTCGATTGAACAGCTTCACTTTTTGCTATCACTGTATTCAATGTCATTATTGCCTCATCTGACATAGCTTGTGGTAATTTATTAATTAGTACATTTTCTTCGTCACTATTTAGCAAGTCTTTGATGTCCGGCAATACTATATGCAAATTAGTGCGTAGGTTAAATTCGCTTCTTCCTGAAGAATGTGGAAATAATTTAAATGATTCAGAATGGATGTAGCAGGTAGAGCTGTTACTAATTATACCGGTGTTCTCCAACTTTAAGTTCATGACTTTGTTTTCGGAAGCTGTATACTCAAAGCCAGGGGTATAACAACGTAGTGTTACCTCTGTGGGTTGATACAGACTATAGACCCAGAACCGGTGATCTGGTGAACGTATCCACACAGCTGGAAATGGGTGATTCAAAATCAACCTGCTACAATGTTCTCTTATGGCTTCTGCCTTACCAAGAAACAAGGCTATAGCACAGCTGGGCTGGTTTTGCCTATACAATGTATAATCGGAAGGGCAGATGGTGAAATAACTCTTTACACACTTACTTAGCATAACATCAGAAAAGGTTGTGAAAAATTGTCGGTCCTCTGATACAGCCAGATATGTTTCTTGTATGTCAATAACCATATGTTTTTGGAGAGTTTTATGGAAGAAAGGCAAGGGATGTAATCGATATAATTCAAAATGACGATCTGCTGCTTTTAATGGAATATCAATGAATAGTCTAATACTATCTGATGTGGCTGCTGCATGTACTGTGGCTAAATCGTAGTAAATATACATATCCTCAACGGTAGTCGTAGTTATCATAGATGTCCCTGAGGTCAATTTTAATGAAACTTGTTGTAAAATATCTGATAAGTTATGGGGTCGGATTAATGACGTGGATAATTTGCCTAAAGATGTCATATCCAACGCGGTTAATGTCTGTGCAAGGCAAGTTTTTATTTCAAATACTGCCATTTCTACTTCTCGAATCATAGCACTATAAGTAGTCTGTTTCTTAATTAATTGTTGGACGTCGCGTACATCTGTCTGTACTCTACTTAATCCTATTGAAAAGTTTGAAATAGAGTCTCTTAATACTTCTGCTAATTTGATAGTGTTTTGAGCATTCAAATGGGTTTCTTGGTCTAACGTTTTAATCCAAGTTAATTGGTGTTCTTCTACGTGTAATATCTTTTGTTGAAATCCCTGCAACTGATCTATTACATGGTTAATATTATGTAAGTCCCGAGAATCCATAGTTCCGAATAGATACTTTAATGTATAGCCTACCACATCTATAAGTCCTCGTCGTGTCCGATTTTGATCTTGTACTGAGGATACCTGTAATTGAAAACTTGTATCTGGTTCTGGTAAAAGTTTTGTTATATCTAGTAGTTCATCTGCTAGGTTATCTACTATGTCCCCAACTCTGTCTAGTTCGGTCCATAGCACAGTCAATCGTCCGAACATTATTCTAGGAATCTCTTGTCTAGCTTCTTCTAATATTTCCCGGATTCGTACAATTAGATTACGGTATACCTCTAAGTTAATGTTTACGACTATGGTCCACTTGTCGCCTGTCAGAAGGACGTCTCGATCTTTCAAAAACACTGCCCCCTTGTCTAAGGCCAAGTCTGCGTCTGGTTGTCTTGAGTCCTTCGTAAGTGTCCTTGTAAAACAAACGGCAAGCACTGTAAAAACAAAATACAAGCTACTGTACTTACTTATACCTAAAATATAGATATACTATATTTATTTAAATCCTAACCGAGTATTCAGAACTCTTTACGGTTATAGGGGCCTAAGCGCGTTTCCTATAACATTCTTATTACATGGAGTTAGAGCAAAAGTAACAAATTTCGATAGGTTAATATCAATCGTAGAAATGGACATATAAAATTTAAAATTAAATTTCAAAAATAATTTGGCTCGATGCTGCGGCTGAGTATTATTCAGGCGAACTCTACCGGCCAGCACGATAGTCCCAACTACATCATGCATGGAATGTTACGTCATACACAACTCCAAAATGTGCTCTACTCCGTTACATCCTCACATATGCGTCGTAACCTATTACGTAAGGGATATTGCAATGCTGCATTATTAAACGGCACTATATTAACTTCCTCGGTAATATCTACCTGATCGTGACTCGGTTCATTATTTAATTCACTATTTGCTACATTGGTTTCACCATTATCATCTTGTACATCATCAATTTCCTCATCTGAATCAAAAGTATACTTTCTAGGCTGATTTCCTCGATCGCGTAATTTATATGGGCTAGTAATAGTTTCTTTATCCTTATTTTGACGTCTAACAGAGGTCCCCGGCTCCCAATCTTTATCACTATCGTCACAACGTTTATTTACTGCCTTTTGCTTCTTCTTGGCTGTCTCTGATAATTCATCATTAGCGGGCTCCATATTTTGTTCTGGGGTTTCCTCATTTCTTTCTTCACTCGTTATGCTAGGCGGGCTTATTATTACCGTAGCATCATTACTTGACATATGTCTGCTATTGCATTCCTTAAGTCTATTTATGTGAACGTTTATACATTTCTCTTCACTAATTTTGACGGTGTAAACCAGGTTAGATAATTTCTCAATTATCTCAAATGGTCCAGTCCAATGATATGCGAATTTCTTAGCTTTACTTCTGGAAGCTACGGGGTCATAGAGATATACTATGTCTCCTGCATTAAATTCGCGCTCCCTTGCTCGCTTGTCATAGTGAGCTTTGGACTGTTCATGACCCCTTTTGGATTGTTGTCGCACTACTTGAGATGCAACTCGAATTCTATCTGCTAATAGTTTCACATGTGCCTCATAGGAATCATAAGAATTTTGTTTTCTTCCCAAATTTCGTTTTACTTGAATGAAGCGATCTTCAATGGGTAACTTCATATGTCGGCCAAAAACTAAATAATATGGGCTAAACGTAGTTACTGTATGTGGTGTGGCTCTATACGCCATAATAGCATAGGGTACAAATTTATCCCAATTCTTCCCATCTTTATGAACATAATGTGATAACATATCAACTAATAATTTATGCATCCTCTCGCATACTCCATTACTTTGTGGATGGTACGAGGTAGTCTGAATTTTCTTAATCATCAATAATCTACACGTTTCAGAAAATAATTTTGAAGTGAATTGGGTTCCCTGATCAGTCAACAAGCGATTGGGTGTCCCCCATTGTGCTATAATTTTGGTCACAAATTCTTTTGCGACTGTCTCTGCACTTTGGTCCGGAATAGGGATAGCCTCACAAAATCTGGTGAAATGATCAACAAAAGTTAATAAGTATTTATTCCCAGATTCTGTAGTAGGTAAAGGTCCGACAATGTCCAGCGATACAGTATCCATGAAATCGTCGGCTGCTACCGCATCTCCTAATGGTGCTCTTTGAGATTTTCCAATTTTCCGTTTAGCACACTTATCACATGAGCCTATATACTCTTGAATGTCACTACTCATGGTCGGCCACCAATACTTAAGTTTTATGGCTGCAATAGTCCTCTTGGTACCTTGATGAGCCATAAAAGTATTATCGTGATAATGCTTTATCACTGTTGCTATTAGCGAACGCGGAATGACAACTTGTATCCCGTGTGCAGGGGAATGCCTACACAATAACCCATTATTATCTTTATGGAAGTCATCAAATTCAATTAACCTAATCAGCTGATCATCGGCTAACTGTTCTGACAAAATCAATTCTTCGGTTAAATTAAATTCTGAGTCTGAGGTCACAATACCAACATGTCGGCTTAAGGCGTCTGCATGAGGTAACTTTTTGCCTGGTTTGTGAATCACTTCATAATCAAACTCCGCTAGTCGTAGACTCCATCTAGTGAGCCTCGAACTCGGATCTTTTAAGTTAAGTAACCATCTGAGGGCTGCGTGATCTGTGTGGAGAGTAAATTTTCTCCCGTACAGATAACATCTGAATTGCTTCGTAGCAAAAATGACTGCAAGAAGTTCCCTTTCAGTGCAGCTATAATTTCTTTCAGCGGCATTCAACTGTCTGCTGCAATAAGCAACTGGTTTCTCTTCTCCATTTATTTTCTGTGATAGGACAGCGCCTACGGCTTCCTGTGATGCGTCTGTAGTTACAATGAACGGTAATGAAAAATCAGGATAACTCAACAATGGTTCTGTACTTAATTTTGCCTTTAGTTCTCGGAAGGCTTCTTCCTGACTAGTCCCCCATTTAAATTCAACATCTTTCCTAGTTAACATTGTTAAAGGTTTAGCAATAGCGGCAAAATTAGGGATGTGTCGTCGATAATAGGATGCTAAGCCTACAAAAGAACGAATATCTCTAACTGATCTTGGTTGCGGATAGTCCCGAATGGCTTTGATTTTCTGTGGATCGGGCTTCACACCTTCTCGCGATACAATATGACCTAGGTACTCAACCTGATCCGTTGCAAAAGTACACTTAGATGGCTGAATTTTGAAATTAATTTCTTGCAATTTTACAAACACCTTTTCTAAATTCTTCACATGAGTGGCGATATCTTCACTCATTATCAAGATATCATCAAGATAAGCCAAACAAATGGTCCCTTTCAGGCCCATTAATAGGAAATCAATACATCTCATAAACGTGCTGGGAACATTCTGCAAGCCGAAAGGCATTCTATTATACTGATAGTGTCCCATGTGACACGTAAAAGCAGTTTTCTCTTTGTCTTTTTCATCAATTGGTATTTGCAAGTAACCAGAAGCCAGATCCAATACAGAAAATACTTTACATTTCCCTAGAGAATCTAACGTCTCTACAATGTTAGGGAGGGGATAAGCATCTGACTTTGTAACGGCATTTAATCCCCGATAATCAATACACAATCTGTGCTTTACAGTTCCATCTTGAGATTTCTTGGGTACAAGTACAATAGGACTTGCCCATGGTGAAGTACTGGGTTCAATAATTTTCTTATCTAACATGTCATTAATTTGTTCTTCCACCACCGATTTTAACGCGTGGGGAATTCTATAAGGATTCTTCTTCACTGGTAAAGCATCTCCGGTATTTATGGAATGCTTCACTTCACTAGCACAGCCTATTTCTGGACTTCCTTCGACGTAAAACAATGCTTATACTTTCGTAAGACGGCTATCATAAGTCTCCTATCTTTGCCCTGTAAGTGCCCTAATTTTTCATCTAAAAATTTCTCAAATTCCCATAATTCTGGTACATAATTGTCTTTAGCCCTACGTCGATTTGTGTTCCATGTTCGCTTTGTTTCCCGGTCAATCATATTCACGGTCCTATTACTGTTATTCATCTCATTAGCGATTTCTGATTCTTGATCAACACCTAGGTTTGCTACACTAGCTTCTCCTATAACACGGTGTTTGACTAAACTCACAGGTTCGGGCGAAAAATTAACAATTTGAATAGGTACGTAACCTAAAATTTTCTCACACTTTAATACATTAACAGCTTCATGTGGTGCGTTTTCCATAACTAATTTTTCCTCTAATTTTAGTTCTCTATTCAACCCTACATTCACCCCCTGTTCTGACGATCGTGAGCAAAATAAAACCTCACCATTATCATCAAATGTTGAACTTTCACACAACTGGTGTTCACAATTATTTATCTGCCTAACTTGACCTTGACTATTCACGGGAATTATAGTCTCCTTATTCAGCACCGGTCGGTCGTCCAACTTTCCAGTTGCAAACGCCGACTCTGCCGCACCATTCACAGACAGTATCATAAGGGATTGTTCGTCCGAACCGACTAATTTATCCGGTGAGGGGTTTTTGCTTTGGGAAAGACCTTTTATGTTGGTAGGGAAATTTTCTTGGCCACTTGCATTACAATGAGGAACACAATTATTACTTTTATTACGATCACAATTTTTCTGGCCATTCATGGAGACTTTTCGAACGTATCCCGATCCGTGATCATCCACAAGGGAACTATGTCCCCGAGCATCATTGACAATTGTCCTAAAATTACCAAGTTGACTAATGCTGCGTGCTACATGAATTCCAGGTAGCCCATCCTGATCACTGGTTGGTTCTACCAATAGCACTTGAGAGGTCTTTGGGTTACAACTAAGATTATGGCGTCCCATAACCTTACCTCGGACTATTTTTACTGTATGTGGTGGTAAGACAACGGACTCGGCTAGCAAGATAGGTCCGCTCCAGTCAAGCTGATCGTGAGTCGATGACTGCGAGGCCATTGCAGACACAGAACCCGATTTTCCAGACACTGATGCGACATTGCACGATTGTAGATCAGTGTTGATCAATGTCACAGTTTGCCTGCCTATTACCAAGGAGTTCGACTGGACGTCTATACGCGCACCAACATAGCGCAAAAAATCCATCCCTATGATGCCTGCGGCGCTGATTCGTATGTCGCTTATCACAAATTTAAATTCAAATTGCTCACTTCCCATAAGGAATTTGACCGTCTGGGTTCCAAATGTTTTTACCTTTTGCCCGTTTGCACCCCTGATCACTACATCAGATTCTGTAATTAGCGCTGAGCTTACTGTGGGTTTAATTAATGATACTGTGGCGCCGGTATCCACAACGAATTCCCAAATTTTCCCCTCTATTTCTAAGTCTACCCGAGGCTCGCTAACTACCTCGTTTAAAGCAGACGGCGCTACCAGAACTGAGTGTGACTGTAATTCGGCTCCTACGACGGGGTTTTCTTCGTAGGACCTATCCCGTTTGGGTACTGTCGCGGATGCCCCTCTGATCCCTTCCTACAGTCCCGTTGATAGTGACCCATAATCCCACAGTTGTAACATTGGATGCTCGATCGGTTACTATTTGAATTTCCACGTCCCGGAGCTAACCCTCGCCCCCTTGACCCGTTATACTGTCCCCTAGTATAATTTCCCCCGGGTCGTACATCTCGACCGCGAGCGAATCCCCTGTTGAAATTCGGCTCATATCTGCGGTTGTTGCTCCATGCTTGATAATTACCCGAATTTTGTTGTCTGTTCCCTGCTTGGGCTTGAACCATAAACAATTTCTTATCTTTTTGCTCCTTCAAAACGGATGCACCTTCATCCTTTTCCGTTTGATACACTTGATTCGCTATTCGTAGCGCATTATCAATTGTAGTGGGTGCCTGAAATCTAACTTCTCGGCCAACAGTTCCACGTAAACCATGTATGAATGCGGCAACTAATCGCCTATCTGCTTCCTGCTTCAAAATCTCTCTAGTATTGGCATCCTGATCATGCACTATTGTCTTTAAGCTTAGTCTTCGCACTCTGTCGCAAAATTCTTCTGGTGATTCGTGCTTTTCTTGCATGGCATTTTGTAATTTTAAGTAGTGATATTGCATCGATCTCTTATCTTTAAATCTAGCAATAAAATTTTCCTTGAAGTCTTTAAAAGAAATATCTACTGCTTGTAATTCAGGTGTGGTGTCATAATATGTTCTCGCTGTGCCTCGCAATTTCAATATGGCAATCTGAACTGCATCTTTATCTGTAAGTCGTCCCATGGTGGTAATTCTTTCAATTTGGTCAAAGAAACTGGTAACTGGTATACTATACGAGTCCCCTTTCCATGGCTCTACTAATTTGGTTACGCTTAAGTCTTTGGAAATTAATGCAGGTGGATCGTTTCCTTGCGGCATCTTGTTGGTATTTGATTACACTAGTTATTTAATGGATACCTTCCCACTCGTCAAGTATGGATTCAACGCTGCTGTCTACTGGTCATCTGTTCAACAGTTACGTGGTCTGTGTACCTACGCTTGTTGGTGGGGTTTGAGCTATTATGCTGACTCAATTCCTCCCAACCAGCTTATGTGCGCATTGACACCCTCGATCCTGCTATCAATTCGTCGCTAAACTCACCACTCTGGCAATACTGGGGAAGATAGTCCGTACGTTCGATTTCCAAAATAGGGTAGTCGAATTCTGGTGGTACGTAGCGTATAACTAGTCGTATGTCTACTTCGAAAATTACCTCTAACCCTTGCGAATGTTCGTAACGGTATGTTTTTAACGCTGGTGTCTTAAAAGTTTTAAACGGTCTACCTGCAAAGGCAATATCAAGGCGAGATCCTGCCTTCAAAGCAACAAATTTCATACGATGCTCTTAAATTAAATTCGTATTAATATTAGTATGTTTTCTAAAAAATGTCTCAACTAAACTTTGGGCGTAATTGCTTGATCCTTCCAAAGCTAAAGGATGCGATACCCCAATTACATGTACAAAAAGGACGGTAAATTCTGTATCACCTTCGGATACACCCGAACAACATTGAAAACAAGCCATACAAAATTAAATCAATGCAACCACATTAGATAATAAATTCAAAACAACAACTAATAAAAATTCAAAAACACAAATAAAACATAAATAAAATAAACACATAAACCACCCCCTGTTAAAATCTGACACCGCTGCCACCAAATGTCGTGCCCCCGGGAATCGGATAAGTAGGGGATGATAAGGTAGTCCAGGTGAACGAATTATCAATCCTATAATCACTGCTGAGGATCCCAAGGAGCGGGAAAAGAACAGATTTTAAAGGAGTTGGTTATTCAACACACAAATTGCAGCTTCACGCTTGCAATAATAAGTAAAACACAATAAAATAAACATAATGCTGAATATAATATAATAAAACATAATTTGAAAGAATTCTACATTAGTATAGTGAAAAAGTTGCTAACTTCTTTCGTAAGTTCCTTCCTTAAAGAAAGTCTGAATCTGGCTAAGCAAGTACGGACAATTTCCACTTACATATAAGTTGTAGAATTGCCATCTCCCGTTCTTGTAGCCAAGCTCTGAATTCGTCTAAGTGGTGAAGGGAATATTCGGACTTAGAATATTCGTGGCGTTGGAGAACCTTCTGAGCTATAGTCTGCACCCTCCTCCTGGCTCTGGAGTAGCGTAATGTAGTCTCTTCCAAGTACCGCCGATTGAGAGTGATGAGCCAGATTCATGGGGTTTTATAGTAATTATAAAAAGGGATACGCCCGAAATAACAACGTCTGATTGGTTAAGATTCTAGCTTGGGGTTGGAACTTCAGAAAGAAGATAGCTTTACAATTGGTTGTTCACCATTGAAATATCATCGATCCCTTATAAGGTCATGACAAGATATCCTGTAAACAGGATGAGTTGTGGTATAGTGACTTTACATAAAAGAGCAAAAATACAGTAATTTCTTATGACAAACAGGATATAGGTGCGCTTCTTCCTTTGTAATATCAAAGTACAAAAGTCACGTAATGCCAATAAACTAAATAAATTGCAAATAAAAAGAATACAAGTTAACTATACAATACTGCAATCTTCTCTTACTTTCTAATGTTACAAATTTTAAGTGTCAGGTTCAAGGTGGGTTAACATCAAGGATAATCCTTAAACGAACTGCAAGGCCAGAGGCCCACGCTTAAGGCCAGGTGATCAATACTAATACAGGTAAGCTTAATTACAGGTGTACCTGGGTAATTGCAGGTATACCTGGGTTCGAGCATCACAATCAACTCTCTGTACTATATGGATCATGACCTACTGTGACAGGTTATGATTTTATACATGTTTCAGGACTTACTCTACAGCACAGAATTTAAATAATAATTTCAGCCGAATAAGAAATTGTCTTACATGTGCAAAATCATTACGAACTGCTGTTGAGTAGTTAGAATAGTATTAACGATAGTTAAAGTGAAGTGTTGTTTATTTTAAACGAAATTATGTTGAAGAAATGGAAAACATATTTATAAAACGTTAAAAGTGAACCAGTTGTTAATTTAACATTTGTTAAGCCAAATTAAATACTACTTGGAGAAACTGGCCACAGATGTTATTCAGCGTCGAAATTCAACATGAGCGAGAAATGGCCGACGAACCTTTCCTCGAGTGTTCCACCAGGTACAGGGTTCTTTACGGCGTGCAGTAAAGCTACGATACAGGATTCTTAACTTTATTTCTCTCTCGGAGGAAATCATACTAAGGATTACATCGCTCTTTAAAATTCACCACCCTTGGTCGGGTTTGAGTCAGCGAACCTCCGATCCGAAGGTCAACATAATAACTCCCAGACCGGCGAGGACAATTAACGTCGTTGCATTAACATCGGGAAATTACTGCACCACATTATCGTTATTAGAAGATCAAATCACAATACTAAATGAATGTCATTTGAGCAAAACCACGGCAATCTCTGGAGTCGCCGCCGGCGTTCGAGGATCCCAACATCTCACCTTAAGAAACTAAAATGCCAGGAGTCTCAATCAGTTAGTTACACGTATTTCAGCGAGTTGCGTTACAGACTTGGCTAATATGCAACGTTTCATTTAGCCCAGCCGAACCACTTGGCGGAGAAAAAGTAAACAGTAATCCGTTGTGTATACACCAACCTGCTGAGTGAGAGGAGACTCTTTGCTTAAGAAACAAGTCGCTATTGGGTTTATATTAAAATGTCAGCATTACAAATAAACTCTCTATAACTGGCCAACACATAGGTACCTATTCTCAGAATTTTCTACACGTTGCATCGTGTGTGTGCTTGTGTACATGTGTGTAAATACAGAACAAACGAATAACTTTAAGGAGATCTATTAAGCGCACTATTCCAGGAGAAAGAAATGAGATGAATGAGTCTGTCTTGAGCGGAAAACTCCGAGGGAAAAGACAGTTTATAGCGATCATCAGATAACAAAGACTAAATGTCAGCACCCAGAAGCTATCAACTGGCAATACGATTACACGGATACCAGAGGGGTTGCACGAAAATAGTCCCTCGTCATAAATGAAACCATATCTCTCATTCAACATCAGGAATTCCCAATGCCCAGCCAGGAGATACTACCATCGGATATCGCCATCCAGCTAGGGTAAGAGTTTGTAAACGTTGCAGTGAGAAGCACTAACCGACTGACTGTATTCACTTGTTGTCACCGAAGCTCGTGAACATTACCCTGATATCATATCTACAGAGTGTAAGAGGTGTAAGTGTCGCCCTTTCCACAGTCGTCGGGTTCGGTGTACAGGAGTGATGTCAACTGATGCCCATAGGAGCAAGCGCGAGCATTTAGAGCCCAGGAGAGCCTGAGCGCTTTACAGCGGAAAGGAAAGAGAGAGACGAAAGAGGTACTGTTCTCCAACCAGGAGATTAACCGTGAAAGGAATGTGCTTACTATTGCGTCATCTTTTGGAGCAAAGTAGATAGATAATATTACGGTTATAACGTCAGTTTAAAAAACATGCGCTCTCCTGCATATGTTATTTCCTGTATGGAGGGATTAAAAGACCAGGAAATTAATCGTGATCTAATTTTGTAACTAAGGAAATATAAATATGTGTGTATCAGTCTTATCGTTTGTGCTTTGAGAGTTAGCCAATGGGGATGCGTGTACCCACGTGTGTGACCTTATGACATCAACATTCATTCACGGCATTACCACGCTGCGTCTCATTCCTCTGAGACTTTCTCCTGGTTGGAGTACAGTAGTATATGCCGCTTGGTCGAGCTATATATAGGGATGGCCAGCACTGATTCAATGGATAAAGGGAAGAGAACTTATTGAAACTGTATCCAATATTAATTTTTAGATTTTTCTGAAGTATAAGTGTATTATAAGAATGTAAGTTTTAATTATAATGTTCATTTTTCACATGTTTGCTTTTTTATTCAAAAGGAATATTTTATCAACTTTTTTACTGAAAAGAGAAATTTTCAGATGTTTGTTTAGTAGCCTGACAGTACTAAAACAATGTTTTCGTAAATCTAATATATCGTAAGTACGTATTACTGAAGATACTGTATTAAAATGTTTGAAAATATTCGCATGGAAAATGTTTGTAAGGAAATGAATTAACAAAGCAAATACTGTTACATCACAAACAAAATATATGTGCCTATGTGTTGGTAAAACGTCAGCTCTATACCTTCAGCAGATTTCGAGATAATTTAATATTCTGATAACAGAAAGTTGGGCACCAATATCACCTAAAAGCATAATGCGATAAGAGTTTTATTAGTTACAGTTAAAACATATACCTAGACAACTTTGCTTTGTACTATAATATTGTTTTGATTACTTTTATAAGGCTAAAGATACCTTCAATATCAATTTAAACTTATCATGTCCTATTCAGTGTCTTTCTTTATGAATGATGTGTTTAATTCACTTAGTACAGTATAGTTGTAGTTATTATGGAATTTGTGTGAATATTCCTTCTTTGCTCTTTATTATGTTATTAACGTTTAAAACACAACTGCAATATTAGGCTAAGATATAGGTGTTAGTACTATTGTTTTACAGACAATTATAGAAAATAACAAACAGAAAGAAGCCATATAAAAATAACGACATAAAATTTCGCTTCCGTTTGAAGTTTGTGCACCACTGTTTTCTTAATCCAACAGGCTACTTATTCCTCCTAGCATACCTAGCGCTTAATGCCCGCGCACGACGTCAAGGTCAGTAAAACGCGCTTGCTTTGACATCACTGGTCTACAGGATCAAAAAAGTCCATACAACATAGGGTCAAAACTTGATAGTTTCCCAGAAAAAAAATATATTATTTTTCTTATTTTATTTGTGTTATACTGCTTACATCGTTAGTAAAATTACGAAAACATTTACATCAGTAGATATATCTAGCAAAGAGTTAATATTAGTTTGAATAAATATTTGTGTGTTCTATTGCATTTCCGTGAAATTAAATAAAACTGCATGCTTAAATTTGTTAAGTTCTATTAATGAGATTGAAAGTTTGTATTTACTGCTCGTTTTATGTAAACAACAGTATTGTCATGGTCCGCTCCTGCATTAGAACAGAGCATCTGTTTTGTATCGGTATGTCTGTACCCGATTGAGCTGTACTGTGTGCTTACTTCTAAACCCCTTCGTCCCCATCCAGCAACGTTGAAAAACATATAATATTGTAAACTATATAATTAGTTAAATATTGCAATTAGAAAAAAATTGTAAGAACATTTTTCCTTCCTTATGACATGAATAATGAGTTAAAATAATGGCACTTATACCACTTACACCCTGTATTAGGAAATAAATTTAAACCAAATGAAGATCGTTGATGGAATGAACTGCGTAATCTGTAAGAAAATAGGAGAACTCGAGAAAAACTCTATTCCGCTGATCTTTACACGAGGTACTATTGTTACAGTGAAAGCTAGAGATCGACCCAAGTTGACAGAATGATAAACCACAAAGACATAAAGATATATAGGAGTTTATCGTGAAGAACACAGAGCATTTCAGTCAAAATATCCTTTTCGTTTATCATTGATGGAATAAATAACGTCCTCTCCAACCATCAAATTCCTATTACTACGGTTTACCTATAGTAGTGGTCCGCCGTATCTCATAGGCCTACATACTATATAGTACATGAGTAGTCATGTCCCCATCAGGCAAGCAATAACCTGAAGGATCTCGGTGTCTTTTTTTTTAATCCATAAATAATAATAAAGTAGTATCAAAACTACTATCGCTTCAGACAATGCGAAATAGTAACGGTATAGTCTATTGTTCCTATTTTTAATATAACAAATTGCAACTAATTAAATAAAATATTTCCTGCACAAGTCAAACTTAGTCATAATATTTTTGAAAGTATAAGAAGTTAAATTACTTTTCACTTCACAATATCTTAATTGAAAATGCACCACATTCAGTAATATATTCAAACGCCATTTATAGTCAGAAATCCAGCTTTTAGTAAATGAAAGATAGAATTTTTAAATGAATAAACTTTCATAGTTAATTTTAGTCAATCTTATACGGATTATGTTAGTCAGACTTTCCATAAACACTTGATATTCAAGCAAAGATGACTCGCGCGATAGAAGTGAAACTTCGCAAGCTGAAAATGTGTATTCATCTTCTCATGTCTCGCCATGCATTCTCGTGATCGTTCCAGTGTATCATTTACAGATTGTGGCTAAATTTTCAGCCCTTTATTTGCAAGCATTTTTTTTTCATGCCTAGGTTACATTCAGTCCTCCCCATTAATACTTCATTTCAGTCACTGCCAACTACCCTTAAAATTTCCCACTCCCCATTCCGCGGTTTTGGTCCGATAGAAGTAGACACAGAAAATTGGTTTCTCTGAACCGACGCATGCGACGTGCGAGATGAGCGGCCCGCCTCGCACAAATCCGGACTACACGCGAGATAGTGAGTGGTTTCTATGGCCGTGAGGTGCGCAGACCTCGCATCTCGCAGTTATAGAAACCATTCACTATCTCTTGTGTAGTCCAGATTTGTGGGACGCGGGCCTCGCACTTCGCATGTCGCATGCTTCGGTTCCGAAAAACCAAGACTTAAGGTAACCATTACTCAGTGACGGATTGAATAAAACAGGCTCATCATGGAAAGTAGATCGCGCTACAATATCTGGAAGGCATAAAAATTATAATAATGTTTGCGTTCAGGAAGGACACCATAGCGCCAGATGTGTGACATACAAATCTGTGAATAAACCTGCAACAAATTTAATGTAAGGTGGAATTTTAGGCTGCCCGCATCAATATTCTACATCATGGCTTTCTACAGGAAAGACACGAAAGACACAGATCTGACACATAAAAGTGATGGTTGAAGGCTGGTCCACAATACACCGGGAACGGAAACGACGTCAGTGAGAACGAGAACGGGAACGGAAATATTGTTAAAATAAATGCATTTAAATGTGAGCATTCACAATTAATTTTCACGTTGCCGTTCCCGTGCTCTGGAAAGTTTCTCGTTAATTGCGAATGCTCACATTTAAATACAATTTAACAATATTTCCGCTCTCGTTCTCGTGTCGTTTCAGCTCCCGGTTTATTGTGGAGCAGCATAAAGTTGCCAGACGTGAATACTAAAAACATTTTAAGGGTTTCTTACCGAATTTTACAACAAATACTAATAAACAGGGAAAGGATTTATATGTAAATACATATTTACTTATAAAGCTAATATAATTTATATTTTGCATTATCTTTATGTTTCACAATGTGTAGGGTTGAAAAATCCTACTTTTATTTTCCATATTTTTCCATATTTTAGAGTTTAGTACATATTTTCGTTAATTTCCATATATTTTCCATATTTCATATAAAACAGTCCATATTATATTAGGTTTAACAATAAAACAAAACAAAATTCCATTAACTTTTAAAAATACATTTCAACAATAGAGATTTAAACACATGTTCAGTAATCCCTTTAACATCAGACTTATTTGAAAATTAGCAGTCCTATCAACAATGGGAAAGTAAGTTACAAAACTGTATTAATTTAATTTAAAATTTTTAACAGACTTCAGTTGTGCAGCTCAACAGTTAAATGCCAGTCAGAGTACACATAGGTTCAGTTTTGTAAATCATACTATAAAGACGGTAAATATGCCAAAAGTACGTCATTCAGTCAATTTAAAATCAAAACTAACAAGTTACATTTCAGAATTTAAAGAAGATGGTTTATCAACTGACAATAAAATATTATTTTGTAATTTGTGTCAGTGTGCAGTATCATCTACACAAAAGTTCCTGGTGCAACAACACATTACAACTAGTAAACATCAGGCCAACAAACAACTAAATTCCAAGCAGAGACAATTGTTTTTAACACAACCAACAACATCGAATGTAAGATCTGAGTTTAACATCGACCTGTGCCGTTCTCTCATCTCTGCTGATATTCCTCTCTACAAACTAAAGAATAAGGTCTTCAGGGAATTCCTTGAAAAATATACTCAACATACAATCCCGGATGAGTCAACACTTAGGAAGACGTATGCTCCATCCATCTACGATGAGACAATACAGAAGATAAGAGATGAAATTAAAGATAGTTCAATTTGGGTTTCCATTGATGAGACTCCCGACAAAGAAGGTAGACTTGTTGGTAATGTAGTTATCGGTTTGTTAAGTGAACAATATTCTGAACGAATTCTTTTACATTGTGATGTTCTAGAAAAGTGCAATAACAAAACTATAGTTAAACTGTTCAACGAAGCTATGGGTATCCTGTGGCCAAAGGGTATTATGTACGATAATGTGTTATTCTTTATTAGCGATGCTGCCCCTTATATGGTCAAAGCTGGACAAGCATTATCTGTTGTATATCCTAAATTGACTCATTTTACTTGTGTGGCGCATGCATTTCATCGTGTGGCAGAAGTGGTCAGAGACAATTTCCCTAAAGTAGATTTGTTGATTTCATCAGTGAAAAAAGTATTTCTCAAAGCTCCCAGTAGAGTTAACGTGTTGAAAGAAATGTACCCTGAAATTCCATTGCCACCAAAGCCAATTTTAACTAGATGGGGTACATGGCTAGAAGCAGTTGAATATTATGCCGAACATATAGACTCTATTAACAATGTTCTCCTTGCATTGGACTCTGAAGATGCAGTCTCAATTGATACTGCGAAAACAGTTACCTGTGACATAAGTGTGAAGAATGACTTAGCTCACATTCAGCATACATTTTCATGCATCATAAAAACGCTCAAAAGTCTCCAAAATAGGCACCTTTCACTATCTGAAAGTTTTGAAATTATAAATAGTACTGTGGAACAACTGAATCGTGGTAGAGGTAAAGTTGCAGATGCAGTAAGAGCTAAGGTGGACACTGTACTTTCAAAAAACCCTGGATATGAAGAACTACAAAAGGTTGTTGCTGTGATGAGTGGTGAATCAACAGTGAAGATTAACTTGGACTTATCCCCAGCAGACATTGTGAAATTGAATTATGTACCAGTTACTTCTTGTGACGTCGAACGCTCTTTTAGTCTGTATAAATCTATCCTCAGAGACAATAGAAGAAGATTCACTTTTCAGCACTTGAAAGAAATGTTTGTAACCTATTGTTATGGTAACAGACAATAAAAATTGTGTTTTGTTGAAACTACATTGGAAGATAAGGTACGTCCATTATATTTTTTGTTTAGTTTGATTAAAATGTACCAATATTTAACGTACATAGTCATTTTTTTATAATTTTAAGTCCATATTTAATTCCATATTTTGGTAAAAATCCATATTTAATTCCATATTTTGGTAAAAATAACTACATATATATTTACATATTTCATATATTTTTAGTCCATATAAATCCGTTCCCTGCTAATAAATATAAAGCCGTAATGTGAGCGGTGAGTTTGTTAAAAACTGCCCCACTATAGCAGTCGACAAAATATGCCCAGAGGAACTAATGTCATTTAAAATGTTAAATCTTTCTCGACATGCAGTGACAAGTGGAATAGAAGAAATGGGGCTTGATATTGAGAGTAAATTAGAAATTAAAACAACTTTTCTTGAGATTTTCGCTTGCTTTAGATGAAAGCACTGATGTTAGCGACACTGAATAATTAATCATATTTATTAGGAGAGTTGATTCTAATTTTAACATCCATGAAGAATTGTTGGATTCAAGCCTTATAGGTTTTCAACTAGTTTCACCTCTCAGACTTTCACTGACATCCTCTGAACCTAACAGACTAATATTGTTAACAAGGAAAAATGCCCTGAGCTTGAATAACACTGAGTAATATTGTGCAGTATTTAAATAGGGCTGAACAAATAAATATTTTCAGTTTCAGTACTCCCGAGTTGAACTATAGTCTAAGAAAATAATGTTATTATTTCTTATAGTTTATAGCAATCTTACCCGGAAATTCTCCATGACACGTTGATTCTGACGAGTATGGTGGAACTTTAAAATGCAATGACAGCAGCAACAATTAATCGTTGTCTAGGCACTGCATGAACAGCCAGTACACAGTGGAAAGGTGACCGAATTGTGTGCTGTTTCTGCTAGAATCATTGATCCCAATTTTTTCAAGGTGAAAATGGGAGTTATTACAGTGAATGATGGAAAGTATCGACAAATGTTACAGACCTTATTCAGAAACCCTCTAAACAGGGATGCTACTTGTTTAAACAAGACGGGGTTACGGTCCGTACTGCCAGAGATACATTACATTTGTTGAAAAATCTTTTCCCTGGACGCTTAATTTCTCAGTTTGGCAATATCAGGCATGTCAAAACCCTGCACATTGTGCAGTAGTCTCTGTGCGATGTGCACTTTCTATTCCCCTACCTGGAGGGAGTGAATCGCCTTGGAGGGAAACGCGACATTGCTATACAGACCTGCAACAACATATCGGCTTTTCTTTCAGTTTCAGTACGGGTACTGATTTGACTGTCTGTGAGTGAGTTATGATAAATAAAGTGAGGAGTTCACAGATAACGAAGAAGGGAAATTATGAATCATATAACATAATTGTTATAATGTTTTCCTCAGCCAACAATAATTATTTTAAAATGAAAGGTTTTGATGAGCCCAAGTTGAGGTAATAGTGTTGTAACAGTTTAGATCAGATTAGTGAAGTTAATCAGTACTCTCACGGCAAAACGAACTTGACATTGGCGTTGTTTTAGAGTCTTTACTAACACAGCCATCAAAGATTAGACGACTTACGACTTTCACTTCATAAGCTGGTAAGTGATGAGAATATTGTGAGGATTACATTAAGGCTCTTGAGGTTGTAAGTAACTATTTGCAAGGCGGACAATTATTCTGGAAAAATATATAATGGCAAATTTTCCGTCTCACGTCATTATATTATGCCAATATACTTACATTAATAAACCTTTAAACCTGACATAAATAGAATATCGTCGCTTCACAGCTTGTGAACTACACTTTTAATTTCTTTCAGTATCGCTTCCAACTTGTCGATACTTGCTCTCAACGTTTTCTAAATAAACTATAACTTATGTGAATTTAAATTCTAAGCTTAATTTGTATCATTTATTAATATTAATGTTAATTTATATTGACATGCAGCAAGGAAATTATTTCACTGTAAAAACTTCACAATGTCCTCTGCATGTAATTAATTGGGACTATATTTTCTTCAACATTTGTGTACCAATGGTCACAATAAATAATAATGCTGGATGAACAATGAAAGAGTAGTGTCTATCATTTAAAATAATTAGTACGTACTACGTAAAATGAAATACTGTGTTCGTTTTTTTGTTGTTTCGAAATTACTGCAATATTCTTTTTCTTCAAATACTATATAAAAATCATTTTAATAAATTATACTTTACAAACAACTACTTTGTCAAGTGTAACTGAGTAAGCCGAAAGTTTTTTGTATTGCAATTGTCAAATATAGACACTGATAATAACCGTGTTTTTTTTTCCTTCTGCTAAGTGTGTTTATAATGTCCAAATGGCTATTTAATCCAACCCTAGAAGCGCAGAATAGATTATTGTACACCCCTCCAGCTAAGAACTGGTAAGAGCAACCCTTGAATGATGCAGTCCGCACAGACCGGCGATCCGCGCACATAATTGCACATTTAGAGTCTGATTTCTGACATGCCTGGGCAATATCGACTGGTCGACTCAATCCCCAGATCTTACACCTGCTGATTTTTTTCTGTGGCGATACCTCAGAGAAAGGTGTTCAAACCAGACTACAGTCTATCCAGGATCTGAAGAACAGGATGCAAACAGAAGTCCCAGGTTTATTGCTAAGAGTCAGGAGCAATTTTCGGCTAAGATTGCAACAAACTATAGGATCACTTGAAATGTATTATTTAAGAAAATAATAACATTACAATAAATTGCATTGTTCAAGTCATATTATATGTTATTTTGATATTTGTAATCTTCATAGTGACTTTGGAAAAGAATGCTGAAATTCGTCGGAGCAAACTGTTGGACCCTGTACATTCTTATTTTTCCTGTAACCACCACCGGATGAAACCCATCGATAGTTTATAGATAATCCTCCATCCATCCATCCATCCATCCATCCATGCATCAATCCATCAATCCATCCATCCATCCATCCATCCATCCATCCATCCATCCATCCATCCATCCATCCATCCATCCATCCATCCATCCATCCATCCATTCATCATGGACCTGTGGGGTTTAATATTGCCTTAAGTTGCCCATTACCAACCATTTCTAAAGTTCTGTTTTGACAATGTGTGTGTAATTTGTAATTACAGTACACTGTGTATCACTGCAACTCCTAAGAGAGCAGCTTCACTTTCGATTAGAGTTCTCTCTTATGAAAGACAGTTTTAAATAAATTGTACAAAATATTTTGTAAGACAGTGGCAAATGAATCATTTAAGAGTCACGTCTTATTTGTTGATACTTTTTTCAATCCAACACGTGATTCTTAGGCCTAACTTTGATAGGGTACTACATAAACATGAATCCCGCTACATGCGGATATGCGATGTTAGTATGAAATCTTTACAGGAATTATGCTGGAAAGTTTGAATGGTTAGAAGAAAATAACACTTTCTCTGAAATTGACAGAAATTTCGTCAGGAAAGTAATGGACATAGACAGGAGGCAACATTAAAATAAACAAGTAAAATAGTAGACTAAAAGAAAAGGAGGAAGAACAGCAGCAGGCGAAGCCATCAGACTCAGAGACAAATCCCTGCAAATCACCAATGCATTCAAATCCTAGGAGGAATACTACAGACTTCAGGAGCATCCTACGAAATACACACCAAAGAGCGAGCAACAGCAGCAACAAGAAGCGTTCTTGACAGAAAATATTACACAGCTGTCCCTCTCCACAGCAATGAAATTATTCAACTCCAAAATCATCCCAGTACTGACATATGGAATAGAGATAACATGGGAAAAACTCAGCTACAGTGAGAATGTACAAGCAAGATTCCTCAAAGAGGCAATGGGGTTATCAAAGTACACACCCTCAAGACTGGCATACGACCTTGCCTGTGAGACATTTCTGCTAGAAGACCTACGCACCAGACTTCAACTACCAGCTACGTACGCAGAAACGAAGCTACGGAAGATCAGAGAAGAAAAGAGAGCAGAGATATGGACGGACTTCTACTCGCCATGACCAACAGAAGCTGTACTGGTCCAAACATCAAGCTCCGCAGTGCCATAATAGGACTTGCAGTTCATGGCTTCCACCATAAACTATGTAAGACAGTGGTCCCCAACTCAGAGCACTGTGTCGTCATCAAGCCTTGCCCGCTCGCCCACGGAAAGTTGTAACAGAGCATGTAAGACGTTCAGCGGCAGGACCACAATATGAATTTACTGCATAGGTTTATGATTGTTTTCTGATGAAAAAAGATACGGGCTGAATAGAAATAACTAAATAAACTATCTTAAGCAATTAAAAAAAAACACATTGTAGCCTATTTTCAACAAAGTTAGAAGTTAATACATTTATAATTACTTTTAGAAATGTAATACACATTTCATGTTAATGATTCGGGTAATGCATGACAATTACTGTACATGTGTAAACTGCTTCTGTTAAGGAAAATGTTGAACAAAACACATAAAAACCCTAAGAATAGTAATGCAGAAATTTAACTCAATTCAGTCCACTCAACACTGGCATTAGCACTGATTTTTCGGGATTTGTTTAATTCTCTTTTCCCTCAGCAATTTCTCAACGTTTGGAACTACTGTTTGTGTAGTGCATAATGTGACAGCACATTTTAAGTTGTAATCCGATACTTGGCTTCCATGATATCCCTTGTTTATCTTCAACATAGGAAAAAAATTAATGTTCGCACAGATATGTGAATCCGAAAATGGATGTCTGTACAATCGGGGAAATCTAAGACATGGAAAGTTCATATAAAAGTCAGATAACTTCTTTTGTTTTGATATTTGTCCTTCAATTCACTATCGTAAAGTAAATCAATAAGTTATAATTACAAATAATAATCGAAAATCAAATTGAAAATTTTCCTAGTCTTTAAATCTCGAATCAAATGCCTGGCGCAGATAGTCATGATGTGTGAATATATTCTTCGAAATCCAAAGTCTTAAGTTACTAGTATGCCCATATCGTTGTTAATTTTGAAAAATGTGCTGTAACTCATCCTTTTAGTTAATATTATTCCTTATTCAATTCTGAACAGATTGATATATACAATATTAGCGGTAGGACCTTTTTCAATGACTTTTTATGACTAAATGTCTGAGTGTGCGTGGGTATTTAAATGCACGCTAGCGTCACGCTGGCACTTCTGTAGTTCGTTCGACCACAGGTTCGACTGCAGTCTGTTTCTATCATTATTTTCTCCTTGAATTCATGTAAGACGAAGAAGAAGAAAACATGTACAAGACGAAAATTGTGTTGGCTACTCTGTTCTGCAATAGTGAAGACTGTATGGAAATGTTTGAAAACATTAGTTCCAGGAGAGGGTTGGCAACAAAAATAAATTTACATTGCAGTAATTGTGAAAGTGTAAAGGCCACAATGACATCTGCAATGAACAGAAATAGGCTGTACAATGTAAGTACAAGACTTGTGTATGGTATGCGAAGCATTGGTAAGGGCAGACAGGCTGCACAAACTTTTTGTGCTATTATGAATCTTACTTCTACACCTGCTAGGTTTGACAGAGAAGTTTTCTTCATAAAAGAATTCCTCTCTGAAATTGCAGAAGCCTCAATGAGACAAGCTGCAACGGAAACTGTGGAGTTGAATGGTGACAATAGAGACATATGTGGGGCTTTCGATGGCAGTTGACAAAAGTGAGAGCATATGTCACTCAATGGTGTTGTCACTGCAACATCTTTACTCACTGGCAAGGTGTTGGCAGTGGAAATATTGACAAAATATTCTCAGATATGTTGACAGGGAAAGGCAACTGTACATAAATGTACAAAAAACTATAAAGTTTATATTGGAGGACTGGAGGTGCAAGGTGCATTGAACATTTTTAGACAGTCTGAGGATTCTCTGAATATTCGGTATGTTGCAATATCTTGGTGATAGTGACAGCAAGGGTTTCAAAAAGGTACAAGAAGACAAGCCCTGTGGGGAAGGGGTAGAAATTGAAAAACTTGAATGCATAGGCCACGTCCACAAGAGAATGGGAGCACGACTGGGGAGACTCAAGAAGGAACTAAAGTGGATAAAACTGGATGATGGCAAGATACTCGCTGGAGCGGGTCATTTGACGAATACAAAAATTGATCTCTTTCAGACCTACTATGGCTTAGCCATTAGAAGGAACACAGGGAATGTGGAAGAAATGAGGAAGAGTGTATGGGTTACATACTTCCATAAAATTTCAACCAACGAGAAACCATACTATCAACTCTGTCCCAAAGGTCTGGATTTGTGGTGCGGTTATAATAAGGCACAAGCTCAAAATGTAGTATATGATCACAAACATTCCCTACCAGAAGCTGTCATGTTGAAGGTAAAGCCAATATTCAGAGATCTTGCTGACAAGAAGCTGGTAGAGAAATGTACATCCGGCTGCACCCAAAACCCCAATGAAAGTTTCAACAACTCTATATGGGAGAGATTGCCAAAGACAGTGTTTGTGGGCCTGAATGTCCTCAAGACTGGTGTCCTGGATGCTGTTATCACTTTCAATGATGGCAGTAGCAGCAGAAAGAAAGTTCTGGAGTTGATGGACATAAAACCAGGATTCAGTATGGAACATGAGCTATATGCCATCGAAGTCCGAAGAGTAAAAGAAGGTGAGAAAGTGGTGCAAACCCAATCAAAAGAGCATAGGACTGCAAAGGGGAACCAGAAAAGAAGACGAGAAGAAGAAGAAAAGGAAAAGGAAGATGATTACAATCCAGGGATGCATTGAAACTACAGTAACTGTAAGTTTGAACTTTATCCACTGTTTTCTCAAAACTACATTTTTTATAATTTAGGTACACTTTTCTAAAAAACTATTGCAGCTATCAGTCTGAAATTTGGAACAGTGCTTTATTATTGTATTAGTAATTGTTTGCTACCACAATTACTGTTCTAACATTGTTAGTTCCATTATCAGTGACACAGGATTGATGTTTTTCTATGTAAATTAATTATAAAAAATGAAATTGATTTAAATAATGTAAGAAATAAGTCAGCAGTCTAGCAGAGGTGGCAAATTATAGCCCAAAGCGTTATTACTAGGCCTCCAAAGTTTCAAGTCTCTAGCCTTAATATATTCTTTGAAAAGTGTACCTATCAAATTGATTATGTATAATTAATTAGCATAATTTAGATCTGAATTATTCCAAAACTACTACGTCGTTTTATATGCAATTTTAAATTATGTTTTCTCCTACTTTGAAGAACGAGTGTTCAAAATTTTATCTCATTATATGTAAAAACAGCCTAGTTACTTACAAATACGTAAATGCATGAAAATCTAAAATTTTAACATACGGGTTCCCTTAAGTAAAAATCTAAAAATCGATGTTTTGGTCAATTTTAACATACGGGTTCCCTTAAATTGACAATGAGCAAGACTTTTCGATATAATTGTGTTGGTGGTTTTTCCAACTGGGCCACTTCTATAACACCTTTTAGATTTGTTTTGCACATGAATTCTGTTGGTGTATAATGCAGTGAATAGAAATAACTTCATGGGATACATTAACGCTTTTCACTTCGTGCCTTGGATTCCTTATTAGACCCGTTTTACTTCGAACCATGGAAGGAGCACCATTGGTTGCCAAGGATATAAGTTTATTCCAAGGAAGTCCAAAATAATTTCTACAGCCTCTACATGAAAATATCGGAACCAGTAGTAGTATCCTTTATGAGAACAATATATAAGAGCTCTCCTTAACCTGAAGGTTTTCAATAGCGCCTCTTACAAAAATCACCAGTTGGGGATTATCGCTTACATAAGTATTTTTCATCTACTGCCAAAGAACAACAAATGACTGACTGACTGACAAATAATTACTAGTTGCACCTAAACGTCCTCTGTTAGACCTCGTTTGGGATGCATCACGGTGGAAGGAGACAAACTGATAGATTCAAACTCCTACACTTGAGAAAAGTTCTTCAGTTGTAATTAAACATTCTTCAAATTTTCAATATTTAAAAGGTTTATAATATTGTACTATTACAAGTGAAATTTTATAACTGAGTCGCACAGCCGATTCATTAGCATTGTGATCTTAAACAACTTATAGCTCATTTTCCTTCAATTCTTGAATTAATGCTACAAGCTCTTCTCTTCGTATCTGCCATATTCGTTACTGTGAGTTGTATAATGCATCTGTAAGTTGTATTTCTTCAGTGGGGCCTACGTTTTGAAGTGTTTTCTGCTCCTCACATATCTTGTTTGAATGGATGGCAAGAACCGCCTTTGTTCACTACAACGCAACCTTACAAACCGGTCCTTTGCCCAGTACAGTAAGCACGCATGAGCCAAGCACTGCCCGTGCCCGTTCATACACTAGTTGATGATCACTGATGTAAGAGAACCAATTTCCACGAACCAGCACGGACTGTATATGCAAGCTATGCGACAAAACGTGTTGACGATACCATTTCAGCGTGTTCAAGAAAACTAATTCGCTGAGAGAATATAGTAGTGAAAGTAACATGCGAGTGTACTTTTGTGCGCAATTCCTTTATTATTAATAGCAGACTAAATAAACGATGACACGAGGATGGCACACTTTGTCATCATAAGTTTTCGTAACAAAACAGTACTGTATCATATTGACAGTTACGTGCTTTATTTTCATTTTATTTTCGTTGCAAATCACTCCGAGAAGGAACACAAATTAAACAATTAATTTATTGCACAATCGAATTAAATATAAATTTCCATTTTCTGCATTGCATACGAAAAGTGTCCGAGACTCTGTAATACTAAAAGTAAGACATTTAGCTTCACTTTATTTGAAGTATTATATTTCGACGGGCCAGTTCAAAAGGGAAACAACTCAAAATTTAAAGGTTTAATAAATCTACATTTTAAAGCTTTATGTTGCTGTGAAAAATACTAAGATAATTGAAATTATTCAAAATTCGGTTACTGGTACTTTAAGTTTCAAATTAGAGTGTGTTAATTGAATTTTTCACAGAAATATGGAACTGTAAAGTGCAGTTTTCTAAAAATTTAAATTATGAGCTGTTTCCCTTTTGAACTAACCAGTTGATTTATAATCTATCTACCAGTAACGAAGCTCTTAAGAGGCGTTTAGCCTACCCAAACAATTTGAATTATATCTAGTAACATTAAAAGTTCGTAAACGAAATATCATAACACTTGGTTTCACTCCGATCCTTCCATATATTAAATTTACTGTTAGCAGTATTTCACTGCGAGAAGCTTGTGGCAAAAGCCTCGTAACGACGCGCGACGGCCTCGCTCAGAGGTGGTATTCGCGAGCTTGAGAAAGGTGGAGAGGGACTATCGAGTCACTACGACTCAGTAGCAGGACGGGAGACTAGCCTCAACCGCGATATAATACGCCGTGCCATTTTCGTCTTCTGTGAATGTGCTGCATTGTTGAGTGTTACTTTAATCAAAAGTGCATGCGTGTATTACATACTAATTTTATATAACATGGCTAATACTGAGAGAACATTGAGATTATTTGCAGAATTAAGAGAAAAACCGTTTTCAAGTTGGGCGTATGAAACTAAATGAGCTTACAAAAATAGAAGATCGACACTACATTTACATATTGAAATAGCGGATGGAGGAAGACAAAATAGAAAAAATATCAATTTTCATCGTATAAAAATATCATTCGCTAACAACGTGCTCTGATACAATGAAATTATATTGTTTTACCTGTATTCTGTTTGGGGGTGAAAATGAGTGGCCAACATCTTCTTGTGGAGTCTGAGTGACAAAAAAATGTTGATAGAAAAGCCGAGAGACATCTGCTGAATAAAAATATATAACGTAAGTAGATTTTTCAGCATACCCAGAATTTACACTTTAGCTTAGCCACTGGAATCTACATAATTAATTTTACATAAACATCAATAAAAAATTACTATTCGTACATTTTAATTCCTACTAAGAATATTCTGATTTTACGAGAAAGAAAATTTCAAGTAACATAAATGCCGAAGATTTTAATTGTTAGTAATGAGTAGGCTTCGTATTCTAGCTGCCTAAAGACTGAAGTTAAAGACACATTGGGCATGTAGTACGCGGAACACAGGTGATGCAACAGCTAAGGATAGAAACAAATGTCGACCTGGTTGGCAAGTTGGTATAGCGCTGGCCTTCTATGCCCAAGGTTGCGGGTTCGATCCCGGGCCAAGTCGATGGCATTTAAGTGTGCTTAAATGTGACAGGCTCATGTCAGTAGATTTACTGGCATGTAAAAGAACTCCTGCGGGACAAAATTCCGGCACATCCGGCGACGCTGATATAACCTCTGCAGTTGCGAGCGTCGTTAAATAAAACATAACATTTTATAAACAAACAGGTCATCGCATCGTGTTCGTGGAATACAATCAACTCCCGACATTCTGAAGCTATATACTAGTAAAAATATGCTTGAGCTGTTATGTTCATTTTCGTCGTGATTTTTACAGAGAATAATAACGTGTATTCGTAAGTTACTTAACTTGAACATATGCGGATGTCACTTGAAAAGATTTTATATTGAAATAAATTCTTTCAATAGCACATGACGTTATTTGTGCATGATTTAGTACAAGATATTCCTATTATGTGATATTTTTTGGTGTTTCATTAGAATATTGCATATGTCGCTCATCACTAAAAACCCACTAATTTACTATGTATTTTTCTAGAAATCCCCTGAAATGTAGATTATTTAATTTATTATTTGGGATGTTGGCACTGAACATCATGGTAGGCTACACAAATGCATGCTAAACGTCGAGTTAGTATCCTAATAATTTTCAGATTTTGATTGTACTGGTTCTTCTGGATTATGTTCAACACAATTTCGTGCTTTTTGATATAATTGCAGTGCACTGTTTTTTTTTGTCACTTTTCGGTTTATTTTACACAATTAATATGTAATGTTGTCTATATTGACAGTGAAAATATTAGTTCAAATATCCTCAACTATGCCCTGCAATATTACACGCTTGAGCATCTTACCCAAGGCATTTTACCGCTGCAATGAACCTTCAATCAGCCACAAAGATGTAGTTATTTAAATAATACGACTAGCAAGAGCAGTGATCGATAAGACTACTTACTATGACTGCGTCCCGACTTTGATTTGTTATTGGGAAAGGCAGAGCGTGCATAACTATTTTGTATACGAACATACCTATACCTGCGCCGTGACGTCACATATACTTCGAATCAAGCAACTTCATTCCAGCTTATAGGTAGCTGAATTACGAAGCCTAGTAATGAGACAGTAATTACATTACTTACATATGGAGTAACCAACAGCAGTATGGAAACGAACATCTCTTCAAAATATTAAGAGGTCAATCATAAAACAATTCCCCCTAGACAAAGACGTTACCTTAAAAATTCGAGTGCCCCCGCTTTCCGGCTTGTTGTCAGCCCTTTGCCCGCCGTAACAGGGCCAGTTTTCACCGTGAAATATGAAAATCGAGAGAACTCTTCAATCTTACGATTAAAAACAACCAAGCACCCGGCATTATTAAAAGAAATATTGGGTTAAGATAAAATCTTACCTTAAATTACAACAGATCTGCTCGTAGAAAAGCCCCACATCGTTTCAATTAATTGTTGAAGATTAGTCCCAGTTCTTGTGTTATGTTACGAACGACCTTACAGCTGTTTTGTACTGGGTGCTCTTGTAACTAACCAGGTGCAACCGAACTCCAATAACGATGGTTCTTGGAATTTATATATTCCGATAAATGTATCCACGATTCGTAGTAAAAGTATCAGTTCTGGGTTCACAATCCCGTAATATACACTATACAAACTGCAGGAACTAATTTTATAAGACTGAATTCTAACATTGCTGTTGAGATTAGTCCGAGTTTGAACCAATGAAATCTTACATAGTTGCAATTTCAGTAGGCCTAATTTTGTTTCTATGTGTGCGGGTCCACGTGAAACAGTACACTGTGCTCCTTGACAATTGAGCAATTTCCTTGGACTTGTTTCTAACGTTCAATTTCTCTTGCACTAAAACAAGCCTTTTCCTGTATGCTTTCTTGTTTAACACCGAATCAGTAGTGTAAAATGTTTTATGAAATATTTTTCTCATTGACTTGTTTGGAATATTATTTACACAAGGAAAAGTTTTCACAAATTTAAATTTACACTCACAATATGATCAATACTTAGCGAAAGTATTGAATAATAACACGCGCTTGTTCTACATTGTACTACAGATGTATAATGTCTACCTCGACATCAGATCCACTGCGATATGAACAGCTGACTCCTCCAATAGGTAGCGCGCAATGCCAATTCGATCATCCGAGTACCGGGAGTAATGAATTGACTTCCTCATACGGATTTTCTAGGAGAATGGGGGCGCTCGTGATTGGAAGCCCTAAATTTACAAAGCGAGTTCATCGGTTACGCCCTGCGGTGGTTGAGTCATCAGACCTCCTGCATGTCATGCAGGTGGCCCGGGTTCGAGTCTGAAATTTTTCATTGAAAAAAATCTATAGTGACACTTGTGGCGGTAAAGGTCGCAGTAGGGGTTTTTCTTGGGGTTCTCCCGTTTTTACCATATTACGCATCTACAGGGTGAACACAAATTCAAGTTATACCCTATAAATACTTTAAATGTACACACTATTTACGTAATTCCGATCATAATGCAAACATACATGCACTTTACACTGTGTGTCCTAAGTATCCAAGAGGTCAGTATATCCACCATCATTTTCCTCACACTAAACAATGCATCACCAGGTTCGGTGTGACATTCGCCTAAGCATTACTGGTGTACTCTGCTGGAAAGCGCGTTGCATGGAGTCCTTCAATTCGTCAATGGTGTCGTACCGTTCCTGTGCAGCAATGCTCTTGATGGAACTCCACAGCGCATTGTTACAAGTTGTGCGGTCAGGGCTGCGAGGTGGACAGTCGAAAGGAGCTGGTAAGATGGGTGGCTCACGTCCAATCCACCGTTATGGAAACACCTCATTGAGGTGGGGTTTCATCAAGAGCATTGTTGTACAGGAACGATACGACATCACTGAAGAATTGAAGGTCGCCGTGCGACGCGCTTTCCAACAGATTACACCAGCAATGCTGAGGCGAATGTCACACCGAACAAGGCGAAACATTATTTTGTGCGAGGAGAATGATGGGGGACATATTGACTCTTTGGACACTTAGGACACACAGTTAGTGTAAAGTGGATGTATGTCTGCATTATGACCGGAATTACAGTACATAAATAGAGTGTATGTTTGAGGTATTTATAGGGAGTAAAGGGACTTTATGCCCACTCTGTAAATCACTCCATCACCATTTCTCCATTTCGTCATCATTCCATAGCATTCCCCGATCGCCGGCTGGTGACGCACGGAGAGGATTGGCCTAGGGACGAGGGAGGTTGCCTGCTGGAAACCTGGGTACGCAGCGAAACTTAGTGTAGTCAGCCAGAGTGGGTTTGCGAATGCGTCTAGCTTGAGAGTTAGTGCAATAGCTCGTAACAGATCGCAGTGCTGGGCCATAGTGCCCCCTTCCCCTTAAATTCCATTCCATTCATAGGTTGCGCATAAGATGAATTTTTACCTGATACGAATGCACCATCAATTCCGCACGACAATCAGGTTTGGCATACATCAATTGAGTGAGGCGGTGGTAATTCTGAGTACCCAAATTTATACACTTAGGATTCTCTGTGCAGCAGTATGCTATCAACAGAAGACCTCTGTATTCTCATGAAAACGACCGACCGAAGCTCACCAATCAGTCTTCGGTTGTGAAGAAGGCAGCCGGGAAATGATTCGCTCGAGCGCATGCAGTCGAGTATTTGTAACTGACCGGTTGAAGCGTTTACTCGGTCAGTCGCGAATGCTCGAATTTGTTGCACTACAATTAGGTCTACATCACCTTCTAATGCCTGATATTAAAAACAATCTACCTAAGAACGTTACCATTTGTTTTTATTTCAGGTAGCACGAACAGCAGGAAGTATTTGAACATTTAAATAAAGAAATGTACCGTAGTTTTTAAATAACAGTTCGTTGAATGAAATAATGCTTTATATTATCAATAATGTTAATCAGCATCCTTCTTGTCAAACTTATTATATTAGTAAAGAAAGTGTTTAATGTAACTTAGTAAATATATGATTGTACAAAAAGATTTACAATACTTTATTAATTGCTATGCTTATCTAGCGTCTGAGTAAGATGAAGGTGATAATGCCAGCGAAATGGGTCCAGAGTCCAGTACCGAAAGTTACCCGGCATTAGAACACGCGATCACTCATTTTACGGTCAGACATGCTAACCGTTATTCCACAGCGGTGGACGTCACACTATTAGGCACAATAATTATTGTCTCAAGTTAGTACTTACTAGGTGACTATTGTGTATATGGAACATAAACAGCTGAGCTGCGATCTTTGTTATTATTCTGTGAGAAAGACAAAGACATGCCGTAGTCTATGACTAGAATAAGAGAGCGATCGTACTGCACATGTGACACAACAGCGGCGCGCTGTGTAGTACAAGCGACTGCCGTTCTAAAAACAGAATGGTCGTGTAATACGTCATCAATAAAGAGGATGAGCATTCCAGCTCCATTTACATACATTCTTGATTTAACAACGCAACTTCTTGTCACTCTTCGTTGTGTTTCTCGATAATTTCGAAATGTGTAACCATTTACTAGTATCAAATTTTATCCCTCTTCACTTTTTTATTTGTAATTCAGCATTTTCTAACCATATTGATCGAGCTACAGACGAAGAGTGATTTCCATTAGAACAGATGACAAGCAGGATAAGTAAGTACCGGCAACGCTTGCCAAACATGCAGGAGAGAGTCCGTCTGCAACTGATATGTTTACAACTAGAGGATCCGCACGCTATTGACATGTTTACTCTCATGGGATCCGCGCGCAATTGATTAATTTTAATCTCTTCGTGCACAATTGATATACACCCTTTACAAAATACGATCGCTGGCGTGGTTTTTAAATTATTTTTTATCAGAAAGATAATATGAATCCTAAAAGTCTATTTTATTTATTTAAAATAAAGAATTTCAGACGTGACACAAGGTCTGAAGGATTGGGCCCGAATTCTTTAAGCGCGTTGGTATGAGAATCGATATGTATTCCAGAAATGACTATACAAAGCTGAGGAAACCTAAAAAGAATACAAAACTATTTATTTCTTTTTGTAATAACCAGTACAGGCAAATACATTTTAGCACAGTGTAACAAAATGTAAATTAAAAGAATATAAGATAATCAATACACTAACAACATTAAATTAATTAGCATTATTATAGTACATTTTATTTTGAGTGTAGCTATTTGCCATTCTGCATACTTTTTGACAAATAATTCTTTATAATCGACGTCACAAATCGAGATAAAATTAATGAAAATTACAAGAAAAACAAACATACGTGTACGTTCAATATGACGCATTAACACACAATATCGACCGATAGTAAGTACCCATAGATGAGTGATGTAAAAGTATTAATTTTTAGATATCGAATACTAATAAACTTACCGAATCATTTTGACTAGTCACTTACTAATTATTGAGGTCGATGGAGAACAAAAAATGCACAAGAAAAGTGCAGCTGAAGAAATTCAAATCGAATGGGCAAACTAAATTGCCCGACGTAAAATGAAAGAAAATGAATTTGAGAGGGGAGGTAAGGATAAATTGAGAGAAACGCTCAACACAGCGAATAAATCCAAATAGAACGGGCAAACTAACTTGCCCCAACGTAAAATGAAAGAAAATAGTCTAAGTTTGGAGGCTATGAGGAATGAAGGAAAAATTAAGAGAGATACTCAACATGGAGAGAAATTAGTATAGGCATCATTCGGGTGACCTCTATCTAAGGTGATAAGGTAGTCACAGTTATATTTCAAACAACTCCTGTAAAATATATTGTATTCTCCAGTCAATTTAATATGTAATATTACATTATCATTCCTTCTTAAGTAATTTCTATTAAATAAACATTATAACCAGGCTTCGAGACTTTGGATTCGATACAATAAGTTTACTATGCATGCACTATAGGTTGTTGACTCGCTGCAGTAGATAGAGATGTGTTGAGGTAACAACGTTGCTATTTAGAGTAGAGTACGGTAGTATGGGGAAACACACATATGTACATTTTGAAAGTAAATATACATTACACAATGATAATGTCAAAAGAATGTGAAAATCATTTATTCTCCTGTCTTTCATGAGCATTTGTGTTTAATTATACACAGTGTTAATGGTGGAAATAAACATGTAGCAATTTTAATTTTTTCATTTATCCTATTGGTCGTCTTTAGGAAGAACAGTTGCAGTACCGAATTGCAATGTACTACAAGATACATTCTCAGTGTCTCAAACGTAAATCTTTTTTGGTTATCTGCCAAACACAGTTTGTACTGTGAAAAGCTGCACTCTACGTCTCATAACGTGATAGGAGCAAAACGAAAAAACCTAACATCATTGCAGTCTCTAAGATACAGACATTTATTCTCGGGTGACTCTATGTTCACTAATTTGCTATTTATGTTACACAATGTTCCATATCCTTATTTTACATAAAATTGATTTCTACTTCTGTTTTAAACGTTCAGTAACCGGTGTACTTGATGTCTCATTAATTCTCTGCATCATTTTCTAAATTAATTTGAGGGCTTCCGGTATCTCTTGTTCTGACTTTTCTAACCGTGTAATAGTGTCAGACACGATTTCTATGAAAAATCAAATTATTCGTCAGAACCTTCAAATCCAGAGCGTTTTCCTTTGCGTATTTGTTGGTATTCATTCTACAGTACCCCCACCCACTGTACGCTTTACCACTATACTCAGTACGCCGTTATGCGGATTTCCCACTGAACTGCTCTGTCGGGTCCGAAGTCTCAAGCCTGATTATAACTAGGGGATGAATGTTGATGAAAAGTCATATTTTTATTTTTCACGTTAGGATGATGCCTATTAATATAGAAATCCTTTCTATGTTAATATCAACGTAAAAAAATAATTTCTTATGTTGCATTTTTTTTACATTTTTGACGTTTTTGAAATAATAGGTCATTTTTATATTTTTTCGGCATTTTTCGTCATTTTTAATACTTTGAAGATCTTTTAGATAATTTGGAATGCATTTTACTTTCTTCTTTACGTATAGGTCTGATATATATTTTTCTAAGAAAATAGATAAGTAAAAATCACCTACTGAATAGGTGAATAACAGTGACATTTAAGTTTTATACTTTGAAACAAACTCTAAAGTCAAACCCTCATTTCACTGAAGACTTCACCTCACACAATGGAAGTAATATAAAATGCTTCAAAACAGCTTACTTTAAGTGAGGGCTTTGACCGCTACTGTCCACGGTGTCTTTAGAATTTACATTTTGAAGGGGGGAAACTTTCACCGTTTCCTGGACGATAGGACATCGCGTCCCCAATATGGTTCGAAGAGCTCTACTGTAGTAGAGAGTAGATAGTATTTTTAACACAAAGATTGCAAAAATACACGTTGCGCCCACAATTTGTTTTGTCATTCACACTCCCTCATCTGGAAGGTCTGGCGACGGAGAATGTAGGCACTGACATGGATCACCCCTGATTGAAACACATTATAAACTCTCATTAAAATGTATAGTTTTCCCTTGAAACCTTCATTTTGTTGCATGCCCTTTTCCTTTATCTTAGTCAAGTACCAGGGAGTTGCCTCCTCTCTCCGAGTTTGTTGGGCAGTCATTCAAACAGGGTGATTAATTTTTAAGAAGTTGTGATGCGAGTACTTTGAATAATATTTAAATGTCATTTTCTTTTAATTTTATGTTATTTTTCCATTATTTTAAGGCCATGATCAATAGATCATTTTAAGTAGATTTTTAGGTCACCAACATCCGCCCCTAGTCATTACTCTTAGCAGTTCTATTTCTCTCTTCTAGGTTTCGTTAGTTTTATTTTTATTTGCATAAAGGAAAATGTACTTATTAGAGACCCTGGAGTGGAGGCCTTGAGCTCCCATTGGTCTGTTTGAAATTTAACATTCTTTTGTGTTTTCTTGTCTCATGCCGCGTCTGCCTTGTGAGGAGTCGACTTTTGTTTCATAGGGACGTGGTTTTACTTGTGAATGGACACGGACTACAAGTGACTTCGGATTTACGCCTTGTGTTGAAGTGGATACTGAGTTTTCATTGAGGGAGTTTACCCTGGTAAAGTGTAGTATCGTTCCGATAGCCTGCGTACGGTGTTTTGATCTCGCAGACAGGAAACAGGAAGCAACATTTTAGTGTATGATAAGTGAGGGACTTAAAGCAATCGCTTGGTGATTTGGTAATGACCAGGCTTTGGTCCTGGGCACAGAAACGCATGAAGTTCAGAACGCACGGACGATAGTGTTCTATTGGTCGAGTAAATGGGATATGAAGAGCACCTTTACTTCGTGTCTCAACATGTAAACAGTCCGTCACAGTACGGCACAAAATATATTTCACCCTGTACAGATGCAGTATATACAGTACATTCCTAGTATAGAAAATAAATGTCTGCCATTAAAGTATTAAAGTGAGTTGTAACCTTCAATCAGGTGTCCCTACGCCGAAGCCTGTTACACGTACCGTAGGCAAGCAGCAATAGGCCTACACACAACGGTAATGCACATTACGGACCCACCTGTGCTGTTGCAGTCGGGTGACTGCACACGGGTCATGACGTCATTTATACTCCGTGTACTCTAAACCTCATACTGGTTACTCTGTGTCCCTAGGCCGAAGCCTGATAATGACTTTGGAACTCCGTCATGGTGGAAATCTGTAATTGTAGGGAAGAGTTGGCACTATCATGTACCGGGAAGGAAAGATGGCGACGTAGAGATGATATATTGGCATATGGCTCATTTTAGCCTTGGGGCTGATTTAATCACACATATATATGTATTTAGTTGGTAGAGAAAATATACATATTGTAGTGTGTGTGTGTGTGTGTGTGTGTGTGTGTGTGTGTGTATGTGTGTGTGGTTTATTGTCACGCCCGATTGGCGAGTGTCGGAATATTGGCTTTGTTACCTTTTACGGAGTATTTTATTAGGTCTTTCAATATCAGTTATATTTTGGTTGTAGTAGTCTATAGGTTTTTATTTTATTATCTTCATTTTACTTATAATAAATTGTTATTATTTCATTGTTAAGGTAAATGGTGTTTATTGTTGACAATTCGAAACGTTTTCCAAGGTTCAGGGAAGACGCAGCAGACGGGTGGACTGGCACGGCATCTCATTGTCAGTAAGAATTGTGTTGTATTCAGTAACAAGTCAAAATGAAAGATTTGTAGGTTAACTTCATAATGAAATAGAGTAAACTGAGAATCAAATGAATTATAATAAAGTATCGCCAAATCATAAGATGTTTATTTGAAATATATTAACCAAATATACAGAGTCTTTCCGAGGTGGTGTTACAAACTTTCAGGGATGATGGCGAAGGGCACATGTATCACTTTGAGATCAGGAACCATAGTCCGGAAATGACTGAGTCGAAAGTTATAAGTAAATTAGTTGTGTAGAAATGGAATTGTAATTTGGCACCACGTGCCCTCCTACCTTTAACCTTTGAAACAGTCGTGGAAGGATGGTATGGGCCGGATGTCTCCTACGTGGGTACTTGCCCCGATACAATCTGTGAGCTTGTCTACTGTTCCCATTGGCTCATCCATATTCGAAAATCAGGTCTGCTTATTCCGCTCTCGTGTACTCCTCCATTTCACTAGGACTGATCGACTGGACACTGCAACTTGTACACATACACTGCTGTCTACAGACGTGCATATCAGGACCGACCATGTCCGTTATACATTACGCTATCTGCATTGCTTTAGTGCAGTTTCCTGCCCCCTCAGCTCAAACAACGCACTGAACGGAATACTGTAAGAAGACAACGTAAACAACGTCAGATTAATACAATTTGTGTAAGATGTACTACAGATAAATACACATAAATAAGGTGTACAGAGGAATAAAATTATTTCATTTCCACAGAACTATTTTTGCTTGTGGCTTTCGACTCGGTCATTTCCGGACCAGGGTTCCTTATCTCAAATTGATACATGTGCCCTTCGCCATCATCCCTGAAAGTTTGTAATACCACCTTGGAAACATCCTGTATATGTGTTTTACTTGGTAGCGAAAATATACATATTGTAGTGTGTGTGTGTGTGTGTGTGTGTGTGTGTGTGTGTGAGAGAGAGAGAGAGAGAGAGAGAGAGAGAGAGAGAGAGAGAGAGAGAGATTTATTGTCACGCCCGATTGGCGAGTGTGGAAATATTGGCTTTGTTACTTTTTACGAAGTATTTTATCAATTATATGTATTTTGGTTGTAAAAGTCTATAGGTTTTTATTTTATTATCTTTATTTTTGTTATAATAAATTGTTATTATTTCATTGTTAAAGTAAATGGTGTTTATTGTTGACAATTCGAAACGTTATCCAAGGTTCAGAGAAGACGCAGCAGACGGGTGGTCTGGCACGGCGTCTCATTGTCAGTAAGAATTGTGTTGTATTCAGTAACAAGTCAAAATGAAAGTTTTGTAGATTAACTTCTTAATGAAATAGAATAAACTGAGAATCAAATGAATTATAATTAATGTATCGCCAAATCATAAGATGTTTATTTGAAATAAATCAATCAAATATATACTATTAATACTAATTTAAATTACGTGTTGTAAATGTGTCTTTCATTTTAAATTTTAATTCATACATGGCCTATAACTTCTTAATAATATATATTTCAATTTCAAAATCATATTATAAATTTTTAGTCCATATCATTAAGGCTATTTTTCTTCTTTTTTCTAACCAGCAGCTGTCATGCATTTGCCTCTCCTTATAAGGTTTTATTTCATTTTATTTTCCTGTAGAAGAAAGTTAATAAAGTATATAGCAACATTTGATTTCATTTCATTTCGTTTTCGACATTGCAATGACTTCACGTCGTCCCAAATTAACCAGCGTCAGTACTTACACGTACGAAACATTCAACGTCAACCATACCTAGACAGCCAGCACAGTGAATACAGAAGACGGAAAAAGTAAACAAGTCCTAGTCTGTTCCCCCACCTCCACCCATTACTCCGCTATCAGTTTATCTGTATCGACTCAACTCAGACCTCAACTTCCAAGTATAGGCCTAGTAATCATTCACCCATAGAAATTTCGCGTCCCGATCTGGAGATAATTCTTCATCCAATATATTCGTAAGGAAAAATGGTTGAAAGGAAACATATTATTTTCACACAACAAAGATCTTCCCTTCAGATCCTCCTGCTTAACTGACCTAACTACTGCACTGAGAGAATCTTAGTCAGACGCGATTAATTTTCTTCTAATGACTCAAGAAATTTATATTTAAAAATAAATAATAATTTTTATTATCGTAAAAATAAACAACCAATTAAATCAAAGGGCTCGGTTTTGTCTCTTCGTTTACAATAGAATAGATAAATTCAGAAAAAGGATGACTAGTAATTTTAAGTCATAGAAAAGTGTCATTGTTATTTATGTAAACTCAATAAATTATATATTTTCAACTAATCGCACTAACTGTGTAGGGATTTTATGTTATTTTACTGTGAAGTAATTCTTACGTTGAAATAAGGATGAATTGAATAGACAAGTAAAAATGATCGCGATAAATTTGAAAAAAATTACTAAAAATGGCGGTCTCTAAGTACTGCAACAAGAAAGCTTACGCAATTTACATGTCACACTTTATGATTACAGTACTTTTTATCTTGAAATACTTTGTACAAACATTATATTCAAAATGTATACATTGGAAGGATAATGCTTTATTAGCTACAGGTATAGAAAATGAACATTAAATGTAATTCACTTTTGAAGCTCCATTGTAAGTCACTTCTTCAAGTCATCCTCGGTATACAGCCAACAAAGTACTCTGAAGCAAATTATTCTAACTTGAAGCTGTCACTTATGTTTGTAAAGCTAGTTAGTGTGTTAACAGCGTGCTAAAAGTTACTTTCTTTGTAGCACAGCTAAATATTACGTTTTTAAATGTCGTCTTTCGTTTATATCTTTTTCCATTCTGATGGCATTAGTACCAATGTTGAAAGAATTCCTTCAATTTGCTTCTCCGTTTGTGGAAAAGACTTTTAATACATTGCAAATAACTATAAAAAAAATTACTCGAAAATATTCACGAAAGGATCGTATGAAATAAGAAAAAATGTTAACACTTAGCAAACAGAAAGAACAATAACGGGCTCTCCAAACAGAAATATTGCGATTGCGAAGGAGTTACAAAACATGGGTTTACAAACATCAGCATAGGCTAGACCAGTATATGTCCTGTGAACTTATCATGTGCCGTGGCTATATCACCAATAAGGTATGGAGAGTGAAGATAGGTTTTAGTCTGATTGTGAGATGAACTTCAGTGTCGGTAGATTCATATAATATTAACCATCATGAAAGAAACTAACTTTGTAATAGCACAGTATAATATATTCAGTCACGAAGCTCAACACGTAGTAAATATGCATCCATAGATAGTTGCTAACCACTAGGATCGCTAATATCGCCTCATTACAGACAATGCGAAATAGTACCGGCACAGTTTACTGTTCCTAGCACCCTCACAACTCAAGCTTCGTGACTGTATATACTAGACTGTGCTAATAGATTATTCTTTCCCCTCTCGCACAGTTCACATGCCAGATCTCGCCTCTTCATTTATACCTTAATTAATTTTTAACCCTACATTATGTCTTAGAGGATCTAATTTTAATTTTATATGGGTTTCAAACATCAACTTACTGTATTACATTTCGTGTATTTTTATAGGTTATTCGTCATCTCGTGAGCCCAAATGCATGCTTACACTGCAGCTTATAGTAAGAACATTATGTTGGGGATATGTGAGCTAACTGGCTGCAAATGGAAGTGTAGCGAAGGAGGGAAGCTTCTCAGTCCCCTTTCTGCTTCTTCTCACACGCAGGAAGGTTTCATGAGATAACGAATGATGTAGCCTATAGTAAAAGTAATATTTTGTCAACTTCATATTTTCCATATAGGCTTAGGTATTCGTTGCGTAAAACCCTGTATTACTACAAAAATATATGAGTACGAACATGAAAATAAAATATTTTTGCTACTATTTTTGCGCGAGTTACGTCATCGAGAACTTTGTAAATGCACACCGTTTGAAAGAGCATATTTTGTACGTTATATTTCAATTGTCTAGTAAAGAAGCACTGTGGTGATGGTTTGGCCTGGTTGGATCTGGAATGGATCCGTACACTTTCTAAAGCACGCTTTGGCTCATTTTGCGCCCTATATACGCGATGACTGTCCAAGTCCAATAGGTGAACCTAGGTAGCATTCGTGAATCCGATGCTGACAGGTGGACCATCCTGCCTCAGGCCCCTAATAGCGCCAGGTCTCATCCGCACACGAATAGGTTTTTATCTGAGCTACTTGTCTAAAATCCTTTCAACTGCAATTGTGCCTACATTAGACATACTTGTATAGGCCTATAGATATGTATGTTTATATTTTACTTTAGTATTATGTCCAATCTTGTTATAGAGTAAATATGTATAACTTACATTTAACACCTAATACATATTAATGGTATGTTTGTGATTCATGTGAAGTTTATGGAGCAAACAATTCATATTTCTTTTATGTCCAGAAGTTAGCCTAATGCTTATCATGTTATTTATTACAGAAATTGTATGTTCTTTGTTTATATTAGATATTAAATAATTATGAATGAAAGTTGCAGTAAGTTGTTGATGATAAAATAGCTTCGCGTTTAAAGGTTTAAACAACCCTTATAGGCTACTGAACAGTGGCTGGGAGTGGGGATGGAGTTTGTTTCGCTTAAATGGAGGTACTGCTGCTCTTGTGTGGGTGCGATGTCGGTTACGAAAGCGAATGGATTATAAACTGTTGCGGATTGCTCGGAGCCTCTAGTTAACCAAACGCAGGGATCTACTTATTAATAAGGATACTATTGACACTAGTGTTTGAAAGTTGGTTCTAGTGTAAATAATAGCGATAGAAAATATAAGACAGAATTAATAACTTTATTGAAGAAGCATAGAAAGTGTATACAGTATTACATTATATTTAATATAAAATAACTTATTTACTTTTTTTTTTTTTTGCTTAGGCCTACATATATCACAATCACCATCGTCAAATTACAAACTAACCACAGCAAGCATTTATATTACACACAAAATTCTTTAACTTTGCTGCAGTGGACTACAGAAATCTAACACTCTTCGATAGCCATAGAGGTAGCAAAAGCGAATGTACACAATATCTTTAGAGAATATACCACAGTCTACTATATACAGTCACGAAGCTTGGGATGATTTTTTTGCAATTCTCTCGATAGTTGCTAGTCGCTTGGAGCGCTGTGGGTACTAGGAACAATAGACTGTGCCACAGCCATCGTGATCTAATATAGGCCGTAAGGCAGACTATGTAACTCGCTTAACCCGATCACGAAGGGCGGCGTTTCAACCATATAAATTAGTTGGAATGCATAAACAGTAACATATGTTTCTCTAAAATGTAGTGTAATTCCATTAATAAAATTTAAAACAATGATTATGAGATACTTCAGACATAATTCACTTCAGAGTTAAGGTGTAATATTATTTATGGTGTGAAAATTACGTTGTTCGTATGTGTAATACCTGCCTTTATTTCGATTAAATATTGCGAAATTATTGTACATTCATTTATGCATTATTCAATAATTTTCAATTGGACCGCACGGATATTTAGGTATGTTGAAATTATAGGTTATGTTTACTGTACCAGTTGCCTCTTTCTGTCTAAATTTAGTGATCTCCAATGCCTTGCCATTCAATAGGTTATGTTTACTATATTTAACTTATATTCCTAAATTCGCAATTATACATTATAATTAGGGGAGAGTCGGGTAGTATCGGACATCGGGTAATATCGGACAGTGAGTTTCTTTCATCTACTACACGATGATAGTACCTGATGGACATGGTTACGTTTCTGTGATGTCGCATAGAGAAACGTAACCATGTCATTCAGGTAGATGAAAGAAACGCACTGTCCGATACTACCCGACTCTCCCCTAAGCATTATGTCATGTATGACACCCCGGACATTCAATTTGTCTGTATTTTAATACTACAATTGAGTACTGAATTATTGTATTTATCTATTACTTAAGAGACGAAGTAACACAATTGTACGTACACTAATTTCATAGGAGTGGTATGGTAAATATTTTGTCTAAAATTAAGGAAGTTAGATGTGCTAAATTGAAATCACAATATAAATTCTTTTTTATTAAACCTTAAAATAGCTTCCGTTCTAAACTCAAAATGTTGACGCGAACAGATTATGCTAACATGTAAAATTCCCTTCACATTAAAATAACACAGTTTTGTAATTATTTCCGCAATATATTATGCTACAAGAAGTAAACAGAACTTATGGACACATTACACTAAATAAAGCTTAGCAATGATACGCAATAAAGTTACAATATAATATTTCACTGAGCTCCATACACTGAAATAGAAAACCCGAACAAACATTACGGCCTGGTCTAGATCGAAAAGGCATTGACTGTGCCGTATTTCGCATTTTTGTGAAAATGCTATGTAAACTGTTAAATGCGCGTTATCGGTTGTAATAACTTTAAATGGCTAAAATACAATAATTTGAATAATAATATGGGACAAGGAGACGTTTGTAGTACTATAAATTGTAAGAAAAATAGATTAGAGTTATCCTTCTTCCGACAGATCCAGGAAGGTGAGTTTATAGAATACTAGTGGCTTGTGCAGCAAATGGTGCAGCAAACTAAGTTCGTTAGACGTTCAAATAAAAATTTTTCAGATTTATTTTCAATGAAGAATACTTGTCTTTTTGATAGTTATTTGCATCCATAATAATGAAACATAGTTCCTCTGAATGGATTTTTTTAGGCTTAATACTTTTTCTTGAACCTATCCAACTTCAGTTTTTGAGTTTCAACGCGAAAACGCAAGTATCAATGTCAGGACGATAGCAGTAGCTATTTCAGGTCATTGTGGATTGTAGGCAAAAGTTAGAAAAAATGTCAGGTTTGCTAAGCTTTCGAACAATAGCATTTTCGTATAGCTGCTGCATGTAGAACTTGAAATGCAGAGTGTAAAATCATTTTATCCTACTAAGAGATCTTGCTGAAATGATCTGGAGACTATAAAATTTTCTAGGCCTCTTATTTTATCAGTAGGCCTAAGTAATACCTTTTTATCTTTCCTTAGGAACTGTAATTTTTGCGCTCTCTCGAGCCAATACTGAAGACAATGACACATATCAATATCTACACTACACCGCCATTAAGTATATGAAAAAGACCCAACCCCACTGGGTTAATAAGTATAAAAATATTTGATTTTTAATAACAATATTATTACCTTACTAAGTTTTGTAGTTATATATAGCAGCCACTCAGTAAATTATAGAAATGAAGATCTAAATTAAGATATTCTCTACATTTACTTACATAACATCAAAAAATTTCACTTTCATGTCATCAATATAGCATCAATATTATGTACAATTAATGAAAAATAGACGCATCATGATATTAACTATAATAATATTTAATTTCTAATGGTAATAATGTCATAAAACCACCTCAAGTTTCGTAGATTTGAATATCCAATACACAGCTGTACTCAGAAAATTATACACTGCAGAATCAGTTTTTAATAACAAATTGAATTGAGCTCTAAATATGTCGGCAATCCTGCCTTCGTGTAATAGCCTATTGTTTATTGTTGTGTGTGTTTTGTTCTGAAATTCAATCAAGTCGGCCGTGATTCAATAAAATTAGTTTTCAAAACTGACAACAGATGGATTTTGGAAAATAGGAAAATTATGTAGGAAAATTGACATTTCACTGAAAATTACTACTTTTCCGAAAAACTTTAGATGCCAGGCATGAAAGTGAGGGATCACTCATTAAAATCCGTTCAGCCGTTTTCCCGTAATTTCCATTACCAGTTCAAATTATATATATAGATAATATATATTTTATGAAAACAATATATAAATCTTATGTATTTCATATTTCAATAGTGAAAGGAAGGTGTTAATTTTTTCAAAAGAACACGATATCGAAAGTACAATACATTTTATCGTCTGCTAGAGAAAGAGTCTGTGATTAGGCGATAGTAGCGATCCTGGTGGTGAGCAACTATCTATGTTTGCATATTTAATAGGCTAAGTATTAAGCTCCGTGACTGTATATACTAGGCTATGAATATACTATAGAGATCATTAATTTTTATTAACAATAAAAATAAGAATATTTTATGTTGTTATACATTTGAGAATAATCCTGTATTTAATGTAATAAAAGTAAATAAATTTTTTTATTCTGTATACGGCTCAAAAAATAGGCCTAATACAATATAGCAAGATTAGTTTACACACATAAAGAAACAAGATATTTCAATGAACTATCATTTAAATAAATTATGGAAAGACAAATTGCTGTACTAATAACATGGTGCAGAATTCTATAAGAACTTATCGCTTGTTAATAGAGAAAAGTTTATGGATGGTAAATCAGGGCCTTTCTAAATTCGCAACCACTGAGGAGGCATAAGGAAAACACTTGGCGACAGTTATGAAACGAGAAGTCCAAACAAAGCCGTGACTCCCTTCCACGTCGGCGTGAGGGGCACAACAGTCATACAGTGTGTATATAAACACGAGCAATGTGCACAGACGCCATTCTCAGCGTTGCGCCGCTTGCAAAACAACAGCAGTCATGATCAAGGTGGTGAGTATGCACTTACACGAAAAGCATGCGCAGCTCTTTTCCTCGAATGAAGAGAAAGTAAATATACAACAATTCTTTAAATCTTAAATTCGCATTACTACGTAAAAGATTTTCGTGTTATATACAGGAAAATTAAATAATATTTTTAATTTTAATCATTACATAAAATATAAGCAAGAGAATTTCAAACGTATTGCTTTAATATAGGCGGAAAGAAAAGTCTAGAGTAGAAGGTGTAGCTAACGCCAGGGAGAAAATTTTAAAATAAAGTTTAATAAATTAGTAATTTATAGTACAAGAGAGTAAAATTAGATTTTGTCAGCAATTGGAAAGTTTCGATGAGCGCATTAATTATAATTACTTTTGTGCGCTTTACAATATTTTATTCATTACTGGTATACAAACTTAATTTTAAATTTTAGGTCTACTCCTTGTAATGTGTTGTTTGTGAAGAGATAGGCCTATTATTGCTAATGCGTTGGTTGACATGTTCACTGCTGAGAGTTCAAAACGTTTGATTTACGGCTGTGAATAAAGCCATCGTTTAGGTTACTAAGATCGGCAATAGTAACAGTAGGATGTCAGTTCTACATGCTTGCACCTTTATCCAAAAGAAATTACCCTGGTACTCATTTTTGTTAGAGGTTTTGTGAGCCCCAGGACTATAGTGTGGCCAGAAGAATTAGATCGATAGATAAAATGCATGATACCATCAAGAATCGATTCCGCGACAGTCCTGTTTGAGATTAATCGCGAAGATACCGCGCTCTCCACAGAAGCAATAAACGGTGTGACCAAAAAACAATGCAAGTAGAAGGAAAACTTCCTAAGGCTTCAGAAACTATAGCTAGATCGTTAAGGCGAAGAGATATCGAACGACCAAGAATAAAATGGAGTAATTTGGCAAGCCTGAACGGACAATATGTCCTAGTCTTTTATGTGTAAATGATGACACTGACACTAGTATTAATGATGATGATATTATTTTCTATCTATAATTTTGTTTCATTTGGTAAAAAACTGAAGTAAAATTTGTTCTCTCATAGGTATATAGGTCTAGGTATAAAATAACTAATCAAACTCTAACCGAGATAGTTATAAAGCAAAAATTTGCCTCTGCAGAAATATAATTTTGTAAATGTGTAATTGAAATCCTCCTGCTAAAGTATGCAGGTATAATTGCAATTACAATATGTTATTCTGTTCAGGTTTTACTGTGTTCTCTCATCTCCATGGTGCTTTCTGCACCACAATCCCAGGAGCCGGTTGCAATTCTAAGTCAGAACAGCGTAGTCAATGCGGACGGCTCATACCAATTCAGGTAAGTCTAAGAACTGTGTCTATAAACTATAAAATATGCAAACACTCAAATTTAAGTAAGTTCATTAACTTTTATAATATTATAGTTAGACTAATAGGAATAGAAATCAGGCTGGAAGATGTGTATGCAACAGCCAAAACATTCCTTTAACGCAACGTTGAGACAAATGTTATAAATTTTAATACCACCGATATTATGTCAGTTAAATCTTTGGTCCATGTTACGGAAGTAGGCTGCATCAAGTATGTTTAGAAATGTGGTCTATAAAAAATCCTAACTATAACCTTAGGGAAAGAATCGATATCGAGCCGTAGTGTCTAAGAGAAGAATGGAACATAATAGAAACTGAAGGCTACAAACTTGAGTAGAGTAAACCTGAGGATATGTCATAAATACATTAAACGAACAGAATTCTGTATCAGGCTTGCAGAACAGGGCGACAATTGTGGCTTTGCGTCACTTATCGGAAACGTCACGCATCCCTTCCTTCTATCCCCGCGTCATTAACTTGGTAGGGGAGGGGATTTATATTCGGTGTTTGTGTTATGTGATTGCGTACGGGGCACAGTGACGTCATTCAACACCGGTGGACTGTGGAAGGGGAACCAACGCTTTCCCCATGCTTTCCACCCCACTCGCGTCAGTTCTGTAACCCTATTTTATACGATTTCTTAAAAGATTATTCAATAAAAATATATTATCATTTCTTCTGTCGCGCTAAAGGAAAAGGCGAAAATGTAACTAAGCCTTTGTGTGAAGTATGACGTCGTATGGGATAGAAGCATGAATATTATGACAACGTGAAGAGAAACAAATATGGCGAGTGTGAAATGGACAGACAAAATAAGAAAGTTACAATGGAAAGATTGGACGAAGAATAAGTAATGCTGAAACTGAGCAGAAAGAGAAAAATAAATTGACTGGATCACTGGCTGAGAAGAAACTGCCTACTGGAGGATGCACTGGAAGAAATGTTGAACGGGAGAAAATTTCTGGGCAGAAGAAGATGTCAGATGATAGACGACATTAAAGAGTATGGATCGCATACAGAGACGGAGAGGAAGGTGGTAAGGAGGGGAGATTGGAGAATGCTGGATTTTCAGTGAAGGACCCAACTTTGGGCAGAAAACTGTTAATGATTGAAGGCGAATATCAGGTAATTTTATAGCGAATCCACAATTCGTCTTGCCAGAAATAACATTTTGCTTATTTTATTTTATTTAGAATTCAATGATCTAATATTTAGTTAACACCAACGTTTAAACTGTTCCCCTATTTACTAAATTAATTTGTTCTATCAACAGATACCTCTGTAATTTAATACCTGTAGTAAGGCCGTCTATTGGAATAACAGAAACCAGTGACACGCAAATCAGGAACGTTAAACACAATACATTTTCAATACCAGTCTCGGAAAGTAACGTAAAATGGAAATTACCCCTATAAATAGATCTTAAATTCAAGTCCACCACTTTAATATCTTCCCACTTGGCTATTACTGAAGATTGACTATCAGTTATAGAAGAAATAATTTACATTACTACGAAATAAAAATTGATATTGACATATGCAGACAGATTATAAATTGTCATTGTTTTTTTACTGAAGAATGTAATAGGCAAACTATAGGAGCATCTGTGGTTGAAGTGCTAACTCTCTAGTCTTCCATCCAAGCGCCGGGTTTGATCCCATCCTGATTGTAATGGAATTTGCGGTGGACAAAGCAGACGTTGTAGCAGGTTTTTCTCTGGGTACTCCCGTTTTCTTCTATCACTGCACCAAGACTTTCCTCTTCACATTATACTTTCCCTCTTTTATCATCTCCATTTCTTTCCCCCATTTCGGACTTGCAGCTGGGGGTCGCCACCGAACTTGAGCCCCGTGAAAAGCAGTCCTTAGTTGCTGGTGGTAGTCCTATGTACCATGGGCTCTCTCCTGGGATCATGATACTTCGTAGGATCGGGATGTAGGAACTGCAGTGGCACCTTCATGGAAATGTAGAGAGATCCTGTATGCTGTAGGGGAGTTCGAAGCGAACCGTAAGGGAATTTGCAGAGCGGGAGAGTCTTAGGACATGCACATCATTCCAGCCCGGGTAGCACAATGGTCCTACCCAATCGGTCTACATGTGAGAGCAGTTCCAACCCGTGCTCCTCCCCTTAAGCAGAGCGTTTAGAATAGACAGTGTGGTAACACGGCAAGGATCTAATGGGGCTTTTGAACCTCGCCACGGCAACTGAGCGAAACATTGGCGTGACGGTCGTTTTAAGACTGCAGTTTTCTTCTTCATACTGTGAAAAGAGGAGATAGAACTAGCTCTGTTAATGAATTAAGGTGTCATTTCTTGTGGTATTCGGGTGATTTTTATTGTGAGCGAGTAGTAATATGCCTAACTATTAATCTTGGTGTAAATCCGATTATATAATCTGTAAGTAAATAAAACGTTTCTTTTTTATACCCAAGGCTAGGCTATTTTTCAGAAGTGGTGTAGAACAATTTCACAAGACAGAAAGTTATATGCTCGTTCTAATATCTGTGATATCTATTTCTTACAGTTTTGACTGTAAAAACTGATAAATTTATTACTGACGGTAAAGAGGTAGGACTTCCACGCAAGAATTGGCGACTAAAATTGTATGTCATACCACATATTTTCCAGAACTTGCATCGATACCTTAAAAAAAGAAAAGAAGGAAAATCTCCAACTAAGAGACATGAATCCTTTGTCTTGACAATGTACCCTTACCAAATACCATCTGGCTATGATCAATTCCATCGACTCTAAATAACCCAGTAGTTGATACTTACCTACTTACAGCATAGTTAAATAATCATAAAAGGAATTGGACGTGATACCCGAAAATCAGAGGAACACCTTAACTAATTTTGCGCTTGTGTGCATTTATGCATGTGGCATTACTCCACACCTGGATGTCCAAAACTGTCTAGTTACACTGGCCGTAATTCCTTCCAGCGAATGAACGACAGACTAGTATTTCAGCTGTTTAGTGCGAGTTTGTCAAAATCGATACATTTTTTAGGGCCATAAACTGTGATCAGTTCGAGGAAGTGAAAGTACAAAAGAATTCACAAGGTGAAAGAACGACCTTGCAGACACTGAACTCAAAGTCTCCCTCCTCTGCCCTGTACAAAGGATTCTAGCATTACACGATTTTAGAAAATATATTACACTTAATTGGCAATACAAAGAAGACGTTTGCCTAAGAAAGAATCCTTGAATTATTTAAAGTGACAATTCACAGCACTCACGAAATATATTAATTTTTGTGGGATAGCAGATTTAAAAATATTCTGACAGAAAAAAGTTTAACCAGGATCCCCTAGAGCGATATTTCGGAACTAGAAAATGATTATCTTGTGATGATCACCATAGACTTTCTAATCTGAACATTTTTCAATCTATGTGCCGTTTAAAAATATGCTGCATGCAAGTGATAATTGTGAACTCTTAATTGAACATAAGCATCTAGCTTCTACTTCATTAAATCTACATATTTAATTATATTAATTATTTTACTTTAATAATAGCACTTCAGTAGTAATTAACATAAAAGTTATTTCAGTAACACAAGTACAGTATAATGCTGCTTTGTATGGATAGCTTAATCTGGTTTACAATTATATTACATTTGTGTATTACGTTCCACATCATAAGAGGTTTCTAATCGAGCATATTGTCGTTGTTCCAGCAATAACTTCTATGTGCAAAATATAAAAATTTTCAGCACGAAGAAAAAACACATTTATTCATTCTATGGTAGCCGTACATAGGAGACTGTGAATTCTTACATTTTCGAAACGAAGAAATATAATTACATATAGGAGATTTTATTATTTTTTCTATCACTATTTAAGTTATTTAATAGAGCAAAAATCTGAAAATCGATAAATATGTCACATAGGAGTTATTGCAGGAACAACGACGATATGAGAAAGGAATAGATCGCATGAAAAAGTCGTTAATATGATATTGTTCAATAAGTATCATACAACTAGTTAATACAATGCTACTAAATTATTTTAATTTTACAAAACACAAAATAATCTAGATATCTGAAAAGATAAAAACTTGCATTAGCATAGATATAATATCGAAGTTTAATTTCTAAGTCTGATTTGCACGTAATATTTCTTGTTCCCCCTGAATTACGTATAGGCCTAAACCAAATACAACTACAACTGATGAGTAAATAGTAGATAAAAAACTTTTGGTGAAAACATAGTGTCTCATTTATTATATTATATTATCACTTGTGTATAAAAAAAAAACAATAATTTCATGTCAATGTGTACTTTATAATGCCACAAAAATGTTCATTTTTGCGAAGCTGTACTCTTTTTGGGTACTTCTGGCTAAAGCCGGCACAATATTCCAGTTTTCGGTTGAATATTACATCTACTATTCAGGGGTGTATTACATAACTCACAATTTGTTAACGTAGTAATATTAAAATTTTAAATAAATAAAATATTCGTATACATTCTTATCTAATGGGTTATTTTTTTAAATGTTTTGCATGCGCTCGAATAGCGCTCCTGAAACTGCAGTCGGAAAACAGAGCTAGCGCCACTCGGCGATGAACCACTGAACTAGAGGAAGTAACGTCACTTTCTATTCTGTCCGTCCTGCCTTAAGGGAAACAATGTAATATATGTAGTGTATAGAACAGCTATAGAAATGTTGATAATGATATGGTTAATTTTATAAAAAATGTTTCAGTTATGAAAGTGCAGATGGAACCAAAGTGCAACAATCTGGACAAGAGAAGGCGCTGCAAGGAGACGCAGACGGAAGTGGACAGTCTATTAGTGGTAGCTTTACATTCGTGGGACAAGATGGTCAGCAATATACCGTGAATTACGTCGCCGACGAGAATGGATTCGTGCCACAAGCAGATCACTTGCCGCAGGCGCCTCCAATTCCGGAAGCGATTGCACGTTCCCTCGAATACAACCAGGCACATCCCGAAGAAGAGCAAGGCAACTAGAGAGAAGTAAAAGACATCAATTTTCAATGAAAATGGGATGATACACTGTTGCCAACATATATAATGCTGTAATTGTTACGGAATGTATACGAGCACTTCAATAGGGCAATTTAAAATTATGAAAGTAAATTTCTGCACACTGATATATAGGCCTACTGTCGAAAACTACCTAACTGAATGTGATGCAATTTTCATGTTTAGTTTAATATATTTTGTAATAGAATTTAATAAGTAAGAAATAACTAGGAAACCAGAAAATTTACTATGTGCTACTTCTAAAACTCAGCGCTGGATAGTTTTTATATTTTGTGACTATCAAAAATCTACTTTATGAAACAATCTTGCGAACAAACTTTTCTCACAAAAAAGAAGCCTTTCTGTCCACTCTGAAAAAATTAACTTAATTTAGAAAAATAATTTATTACATATGTTGTTTTATCAAAACAAATATAAATAAAAGTAGGAATGATATGTACTGCTTCTAAAATTCGTTAAAATAATTATGGCATTCAGGTACATTTCATGAGCAACAAAGGCCATATTATCTGACACTACAATTAATATGGCGTCCCAAAATAACACAAAAATTTTCCTTGTTAAAATTACAATTATTAACGTACTACTCTATAACTTGCTTTAATAAATTTTCATATTTCCCAAGTAACAAAGTCTATTTTTCAGCTCATTGATATAGACGCACTTAGCTGATTATCTACAAAACTGACTTTTTTACCTCAGAAATTCATGTTACACAAAATTCTAAATTTATTTCACTAAAATTTAAACGCCCAACACTGCCAATATTGCAATATATGTAATAATATTTTTTATGTAGTCTACAGATAAAATTTACTGTACTTATCAAATTAAGTCAATCCTAAAAAAATCAGAATTTCATATTCCAGAAAAGTTTATATACCCTAATTGTGAGGAAGCTCAAGTACATGTATAAGTGTGTGTGTGTGTGTGTGTGTGTGTGTGTGTATACGTAGATATGTACGTATGCAGATATGTACATTTCTGCGTGTTTGTATATATTTACAATAAAGTTACGAAATTAAAGCAAAGAAATGAATGTTCATTTTGTTTCATTATGACTCCAATTTTTAAATGAAATTATATTTTATACAGTGAAGGACAGAGCACTTTTGTTATTACATCTGAAATAACCTTTAAGAGCGGTATTTTGACGCTATTAATGGTGAGAACATAATTTATTAATTTTCTACTTAACATCAATTCACCCGTCATTATTGGTCTAGCGGTTACTGTGTTAGAATTTTGATTCGAAGATCACGAATTCAACCTGACCAAGGCTATGAAGTACTTAATGTGGCTTATTCATGGAGAACATAAAGCTGAGAAAACAGTGCCGGGTCATTGTTAACGGCACATAAATTAACCCCGTCGGTATTAAAGAGTCCAGGCAAAATTTGTCTACCATTATCAAACAAATTCGCAATTTAGAGGTAGCAGAATGGGCCCCCATCAGTGACTTAAATACGCGTGGGCTTGTTTACCCCTCCATTCCTAATCCATACAATACTATAGGCTTAACTTTACCATGTTCGAAAATCCTGTGGATTATTAAAGAGACTCCAAGTATAATTTTTCCCTTGAAAATATTCAAATCTGCTTTACAGAAAGCTTCACCTGAAAGACTAGATTTGCAAACTCCAAGTAGTTATAACTAGGAAACGGATTTCTAGGTGCTAAAGTAGAGAGATTCAGAACTTTAGGATTTATACGAGTTTATGTATAAGATTATTCAAAAGTAAGTTCTTATTTTGTCCCGCGCCGTGGCGTCGCGGTCTAAGGCATCCCGCCTAGGACTCGCGTTACGGAATGCGCGCTGGTTCGAGTCTTCATGGGGGAAGAAATTGTCTCATGAAATTTCGGCCAGTGTATGGGACCAGTGCCCACCCAGCATCGTGATGCACTTGGGGAGCTACGATAGGTAGCGAAATCCGGTTGCGAATACCAGCTATAACGGCTGGGGGGGATCATCGTGATAACCACACGATACCTCCATTCTCGTTGGATGATCGTCCACCTCTGCTTTGGCATGTGGGCGTGAGGCCAGCAGCCGGCTGGTCGGTCTAGGCCCTTCACGGGCTGTAGCGCCACGGATTATTAATATTACTTAAGTTCCTATTTTGAATTGATAATAAGTTTGTCAAATTTTTAGATTCCACAAAAATAAAAACACCAATTTGTTCGTAAAGAAATGGGATTTTATTAAAACACGAAAAAATTAAATATGACCACAACGGTGTTGTTCAATAAGAAATAGTCTTTCATCTATGCTATAAACGACCATAGTAACCACATTCATAGGGATGTTTTCAATGACATACGATACTGAGTCTTTCAGTTCCTCACGTGTAATAGGTCTACTAAGAAATATCTTTTCTTTTAGATAAATCCATAACCAGTAGACAGCTGAATTTATGTCTGGTGACCTAGAAGGCCAACTGTTCGGAAAATACCTACTAATTACACCATCACCAAATGTGTTGCACAATAATGATGTTACATTATTGTGTATGTGAGGTGGAGCACCATCTTGCATAAAAACAATGTTTTCGATTTCATAATTCTGTAACGCGGTATTGCAAAGTCTTGCAATATATTTGAAAATAAAGATGCCCGGTTACCATCACTGATTTTGTTTGTCCAATTTCAATTTGTTTATAGAAATACGGTCCTATTAAGAAATGTGAAATAAACCCACACTAGACAGTAATCTTGATATCATGTAAAGGTAAAGCCGTCTGTATTCTGAATAACAATAAATTATTGTTTATACAAGCGTGACACAGTTACCATAACAACGAAACACGTATCGGTAAAAAAAATCCAAACCTTCTAAACAGTAATGGTACCTATATAAAACCAAACTGCTGAATTGTACAGAAGATACAGCTGTTTCAAAATGGGAACTTTTTGAATAACCTTATATCATTAACAGTTAATAATTTTAATAAATATCCCATTTTAGGAAGAATTTATGTACAAAGAACTAGTGCTGACAATAAGTGCTACTGATCTGAAGACTCAAAATTCAATCAAATTCTCTTGGTAAGTTTCATTTTTCATAACGGGATGACTGACGCAAAAACTAATTTGTAAGTTCTCGCCTAACCTGAATAATCTACCACCCTTTCTATGCTAGGATAGACTTTTCCAAACGAACTCCCATTCCTGGAAATTAAGTAACATATTCTTCTCTCCCCTTCTAAGACCAATATGAAAGGGACTTGGCAGACTAGTGTTTGTCTATAAGTCATTTTTCTATTTATAATTTAAAAAGCATTTTTGTAGTTTTTGGGCACTTTTGACATTTTTGTTTCTTTAGTATTAGTATTTTTACTTTAAATAACATATAAAAATACTAAAAGGGCTCTTTCTGGGCACTGACAAAGTTTTTAGAAAATATAGGACTGTTTCATTTAAGCGTTTTAGGTCCTATAGAATTTTAATATGGGGATCCTGCGTACATGAAACGTAGAAATATCTGAATAACATATGTCTAGAGGACGTAGCAAACCAAATAGGTATAGAACTAGAAGTCCGTTTCGTAGTTATAACTGTTGTAAAGAAATTGTTGAAGTGTAGCTAAGTTTTCAGTTATTTATTAACATGATACCACGTGACATGTCTTTTGCCAAATAGATAAAAAAAAAAGTAATACACATTTTAAATGACAAATGTAGGTATAACAAATTATTTTCTTTGATACAAATATCTTAGGAATCTCATTCTACCACGAAATACCATAGGCCTACAGAACATTATTACATTGTATTACCCTCAGGCATAGCCGACTAGGTTTATATGTAAAGATTACCTGGTTGGATTTTTTCCGATGTTTCCCCAGCCATAAGGTAGATTTCAGGTAATCTATGCCTAATACTCGGCCTCATCTCATCAAATACCATCTCGCTATCACCAATCCTATCGACGCTAAATAATCGCTAGGGACTCTATAGTTGAATATTTCATTAATTGTATGCAAGGAAAAATTGGCTGTATGTTCCATCGCAGAGTTCTGATAGAAAAAAGGCGAAACTACGTTCACTCACAGTTTATTCAGCAAAAAAAAAGGTTGTAAAAGTTTTGAACACATTTATCTATAATTACTATTAATTATTTCTTTTAAAACGGACTTATTATTCAGTCACAGCTAAGTGAGCACAGTCCTCTAAAGTTCTGGTGTTCAAGGGGTTCCTCACGGAGCAGATTAGGTTTATTGGAGCTCCAGTATCGGTTGTTTTGAGTATTATCATAGTCAGGTAAGTGAAACCAATCTCTGTCAATAAGAAATGATAGATAATTTATTAACAATTTCACCCTTATGCACTTCACTCGAAACCCATTTACAAAATATACCACCTAAGTACTGAATCATCATGTTTAAGTTACTGCACCACATAAATTTTGTACGATTTTAATTTACAGACGTGTGCAAATTATTAGACTCAAACGGTAATGTATATGATTCAAGTTACATTTAATATACAAAACTCATTTATTACACACTGTTTGCAACAATTAATATTGGGTATGAAACCCTTTGTTCTTTATCATCAATTTTATGCGGTTTGGCATCCTGTTCATGAGATTTTCACATTGTTTCTTGATATCTTCATCCCTGTGCCATATTTGGATAAGTGCTTCTATGAGGTCCACCTTGGTGATAATTGTCTTTTTTTTTTAGTTTTCTCTTTACGAGAGATCAAAGATTTTCAATTGGATTTGCGTCTGTGCTGTTACCTGGCCAGAGAAGGACGTATACATTATTTTCAGCCAGAAAATTAGTTACTGATCTGGCTTTGTGACAAGGTGCTCCATCCTGCATGAAGACACATTCACCATCAGGGAACCGGCCCTCATTTTTGGAAAAATTCGGGTTTCTAGGACTTTTTTTGTACTGATCCTGCCACATAGAGTCCTACAGAATTAGTTTATGGCCAGTAAGTAATTCATGATATTTATGAAAATGTGAGAAATGTGGTGCTGAGTCTAATAATTTGCACACATCTGTAAGTAAATTCCTTGTCTCTCGGACGAAGTGTAGGTAATCTCGTTTGTTGAGAAATACGTCGAAGAGATTTTTAGGGGAATTTTCCAGCCGGTGTCCAATGTTATCCAGTTTCTTCTGTGAACACTGCAAGTTTTCTACTTCGTTTCTTATCTTGAAGACTTCCCGTTTCACGAAAATAATGTACGAGTAATTAACCAAATTATGAATCGTAATAAGACCTGAAATTCAAACACCTGGGAATTTCTCCTGAAATAATCTCCTAACAACACTAGCGGATTCAGTACGAACATATGATTGAGAAAATAACACCCGTTAAGAATTAGAATAATTAGGCCTACTGTTTTCCATTTTACCTTTCTTCCCTTAGCAGAGAGCATACAATCACGAAGAAATATTCGTATTTGTATAAAAGGTTTCAGCATCTCCTTGCATGAATAGGTAAGCTCATAAATTAAAAGAAGTAAAAATAAGTAGTACTTTGCTAGCTAGTCAGCCCAGTTTCACTAGTTCAACCGAAAAATGTTATTGCCGGCCGTTCGGGTGCATACGGTCTGCGGCCCGTGAACTCCATGCCGAGCTCACGTTTCACAAATAAATCACTCACTCAGTATATATACTTTTACTTAAGTGACACTGAAGCTTGCGGTCAACGGAATTCTTATAGTTGGTATTTCGATATTTTAAAAATTCATAATTATCATCACCGCCTTAATTTTTTAATTTATTTAACAACGATTTATCAACTGCGAGGTTATCCTGCGTCGGTGGAATTGTTGATAAAAATATGGTATTCAGAGAGACGAACTCCAAGAATTGCTATTGATATACCTGAATTTTGACTTAAGATAAACGAACTATCGAAAAATTAAAAACTACATAATCAGTATAAGCGCGTTTCGAGCCCACAAATGAGCGCGGCCTTTGGAATACGAGTCCCGCTGGATTTCTCCCCAAGTTATAACAATAATTATAATCACGAATATACAATAATTTGTTCAAAATCAAAATGCCATACTAAATTCATTATTGTTTAACTGGTAGAATGTTCAGCATTAGTGCATTTGTATTGCACTTTTCACGGAATTTTTAACATATTGTTTAATAATAAGCATTTTAATAACTTATTAAAACGTCACTGACATAGTAAAATTCTTCCGGAAGTCTAAATAACCATTTTAAAAATCTGTATAAAACTCCTGAAAGCAACCTATGATTTCCTACCCACATCTAACGGACTAGGAAAGTGATTAACTTAGAAGCTTTATATTCATTTCACAAGTGGCGCTACTTCTATAGTCAGTTTTAAACGAAACATTACTCCAAAAGCAATACCCACTGCTTAAATCTAAATATTTATTGCTCGCAAAATTCCAAAGGGAAGCAGTAATTTCACAGTTTCGACAGACGCAAGGCTCCTGATATTTACACATAATTCTAACGTGTATTTCTTTGCATTGTGCGCAGTTCCTAGAGCTGTATTTTATGTCGTTTACATAACTTATAAGAAATTGTATGTACTACATTCACAGTTCAAAGTGTAATAATTAAGGATTTCGCTACAGTTTTAGTTTCATACATGCGTTACATTTCAATAAGTAGTTAACTCTATATTTTTCTGCTTCTTTATAGTAATTTTCTGTGGATTTATGATAATTTTCTCATTTCATGAAATTGTGTGCATATGTCACGTAATCAGTCCATTGGATCAAGGACATCTCTCATGCTTGAGTAATTAAATGGGGTCTGATGTCCATCATTAGATTAATAGGAACGACGTCTTAGCCTGTATATTTATGAATATTAGTGAAAAAAATACCGGTATAAGAAAGGTGAAAAGTTAAATCAAAATATCCCGAGAAAATATGAGCAGGTGATTTGCAAAACTGTCCTTTTACAGAAATTAAAAAACGAATAGTTTTCATATGATTATGTTAGTGTTGGTACACATACACCTAGAAATGGCGATATTTTGTTTCTAAAGCAACTCTTTCCTATAATATTTTTGCTGTGAAATATTAGCGCTGCTGCAAATGGCTCTTTCCAGCTCCATGTGCACAGCAGAACTTCCTTTTTCCATGAAATTAATTTTGTAAAGACACATTTTCCTGCACTAGTTATGTGTTATTCATGTATCATTATGCAAAACTGTCCTTTTCCTTCCCAACTAACAGTGATTGTATTGTTGTCAATATAAAAGAAACAGAAGTACATAAATCATTCTTCGAAATTGTTGCCTAGAATGCCGCAGTGTGGACGGAAAACTAAGATATTCACTTGTGGAACTCTAGGAATGCAGGCTATTCGGCGCTTCTATCATGCTTTTTACGCAAATTCAAACAAATTGGATCAAGATTTTTATGCGTTGAAGTACACTCCTCACAGCGTTCCACAGAGAACATCTTGAGTAAAGGTACTGAACAGGTCCCGTAAAACATCAGCAAACAAATACTATTACGTCAATAAAGGTATGTGTTAAAACCTTGTGTATTTTGGGGATATCCAAATGCCGTGTCAAATACTAAATTCAAGAAAAATTTAAGCACTGGGCTTTCGTAAATAAAACAGGGATAGTGATAGATATCGGTGCTCTAAAATTTTGAGACAAAGAGAAAATGCAGTTAAACAGTTCGTTAAAAACTGCACCCATCTGAAGATCTAACATACTAAGGATAAAGAAAACGCCTGTACTTTTTATTGTGGCCTAAACACTCAAAAACTCTGGCAAATTTATAACAACTCTCAGGATACTGAACATAAAATAAAATACAACTGGCTCAGAAACATCTTTAATTACAATTTCAATGTAAGTTTCAAGAATCCCAGGACCGGTGCATGATCTGCGTGTCTTTAACTTCAAAATGAGACGAAGGCTGCAGTTTCAGAAACTCAATATGGAAGCAAATTCGTTGAAAGAAAGTGAAAATATCAGTCAGATGAGTTCAAGCTCTCTGGCCATAGCTTTACTGACGATCGGATGGCAGTTCAGTACAGGATATTCGATAAACAACTTGCAATGTCATTCGCGGTTTAGGAATATCATATGTTATTAATTTATGGAGAAAGTCGTCGTAATTCAGTAAGGCAAGAAAGAAGTACCGTCAACGTTTTCCTCAAATAAGGTTACCTAATAGGCGAATTTTTGTAGCAGTTTCTCAACGATTATTAGAAACTAGAAATCTCTTACCCCGATTCGAAAATCACACAACCAGAAATTTCTTTAAAAATGATACTGCTTTACGGAAGCGGGACAGATTAAAATGTTGCACTAGAAAAAAAGTTCGTGTGATATTTTGCAGAAAACCGTTATTGTTTATTTTTTAGACGTAAAATAAAAAAGGCGCAATACTGTTACATAAAAGTAAATTTACCATAATCTTCTATTAATGAGATTGTAAGTTTGTATTTGCTGCTCGTTTTATGTAAACAACACTATTGTCATGGTCCGCTCCTGAATTAGTACAGAGCATCTGTTTTGTATCGGTATGTCTGTACCAGCTTGAGCTGTACTGTGTACTTCTAAACCCCCTCCACTCTGTATACTTCTAAGCCCCTTCCTCTCCATCCAGCAACGTTGCAAAAGTCTAATATTGTAAACTTTAATAATTAGTTAAATATTGGAATTGGAAAAAATTGTAAGGTCACTTTTTTTTCCTTATGACATGAGTAATCATCAGTTAAAGTAATGGAACTTACACTCCTTACACTCTGTATAGAGTTTTGGGCTCGAATATACCTAATTTCAATTGCTTGTAAAAGTTAAAGGTTAAAGATATAATGAAACCACATTTTTTCCGAAAGAAAAGCTCACAAATGTATTTTAAACAAATCACTACATCTTTAAGTTGTATGTACTCCAGCAGTTACAGTGACATCAAGGCGGTAGACAATTTCCTGCCATGTACGTTGCAAAATGTTTTCAGTCACGCTAGCGATGGCTGCAGTGATGCGCTCCCGAAGATCCTCAAGGTCTCAGACTGCGATGTACAATTCGGTGAAGTGTTATTGGAATTTAAACTATTGTGAAGCTTGTCTGAGTGACTTACGGGGGCTCCTTTCGGATGCTGCTAGAGCGTTTTCTTCCGTCACTTTCGATACTTTACTGTCGACACCATTCTTCTTCAACACACTTCTAGTAGCTAGAAAATTGCCATGCCATTTATTTATGCCTTTAGGAGTGTGTGTATCTCGGCTAACACTCGCCTAAATATTCTTTGTACACCAACAATGGATTTTAACTCAGCACCCATAGCAATATACCTGCGAGCATTCCTGTGGCGACGCCATGACTGGCACGGAAGCTCATGACCCGACCTCTGCTTATCTTTTGGCAGCAATTGAAAAACATTACAAAACTTGAGAGTTTTCCTTTCAGATGGCACCTTCTGTTTAATTATATCTTTAACCTTTAACTTTTTCCATGGAATTGAAATTAGGTGAATTGAGCGGAACACATTGTATTTATAACCTAGGAAGTATAATCCTGTCAATGTCAGAAGCTGCATAATAATTTGCAACATAGGAATGGAGTAATAATTTGTGCAAAAATTTAATTATGCAAAGATTACAAGAACTTAACAGCTTTGTATTACATCAAACGTTATTGGACGTGGCAACCACCACATTCAGCGCAGGCATTGCATGGTCGAAGAAAACTCTGGCGCATTCTTCCAAATACTCAGAAAATATCTTCCGAACCAAATCAGAAGCTGCAAATATCCTGGAAAAAATGATTTCTTGGTCTTCCACCAACGTATCGTAAACGAGGCTTTTAATATGCTACAAAAATAATCAAGCACCTAAGCAGCGGAGAGGACTAGCCATTCAATTGGACCTTCTCTTCCGATCCAGCAACCAGGATATGCGATATTTCGAAAGTCTCGTACAGCAAGAGTAAAGTGTGCTGTTTTTCCATTCAGTTCCATCCACAGCTGCTGTTGCACAGTTAGTGGCACGTCTTCAAACAGCTCTGGAACAACTTCACTGATCGCAAAATGTTGTACATCTTCCCATTCAAACATGATGGTAAGCGGTATAGCGGGAAGTATAATTGCATCCGCAGTGTAGTTCATCACATTATGGGCCTTTACTGACTCAGAATCATTTAAGAGATCACAGGTTCCTGTTCCAGAAACGTCATATTTCGATTCCTTTGTATGCTATTTCATTATCAGCACAATATCTTTTAATCACCCAGTATAACAGCATATAAAAATTATGGCAATGGGTATGTTTTAAACATATGTCTACGAAAGTCAATATACCACAACAAAAAAGTACACATAGACAGGAACATTCCTTTCGTAGTGTAAATTGTTTTAAAAGTAATATCAAGCAACTCGTACTTTCCGTTATATATACAGCATATAGTTATAAACTCACACTCTTAGCTCCCGTGTATCCTCATCGAGTACCCACATTCTTCAATTCCTTATTGATCTCTTCCAAACCTCATGTAAAAGTTTAGGGTATGTCTGAGACGGAGGTTGATAACTTTGAACATTGCCTACGATATCTGATAGCACATTATTTAGTACTTTGCGTCCAGTATCATAATTATTCGCAATAAAAAGAGTTTTACTTCTTTTAGGATGCAGTGTATATCGCAATAAGCCATATCGTTCCAACACTCTTGATATAATTACTGAGGTTAATCTCAATAGTTACATCATGATTTTCAGCAACGAACCACTCAAATGTATTTGATTGCTAGATATTCACTCCATTATTTCCGTAAATATTAGCACAGAAGTTCCAATCTTTGACTTCTTCATTTGCATGTCTTTTATGGTGCCTGTTGCTTTCTCATGTCACTTTCTGAACAGCTCCGTACAAAATGAAAACTGTTCCCAGGCGTCCTCCCTTTACGAAAGAGGCTGGTGGTACGAAGACCAGAAATTATGACCATATAATACAAGTAGAAAGATATATGATATTACTTTTGTTTCACGATTCCTTTAAACTACAGGAATTAGTCAGTATTTTTGGATGAAACAAAATGAAACGAAAGAAACAGAAGTTCTTGGAGAATCAGACACTTCGTCGACGATTGAATTCCGAACCTTATAATAAGTGGCTGACAACTGAATGAGTTCCATTTGTGTAGTCTTCTGTAGAATAACATTGAAATGCAGCAAGCAAATCGGGTTTTTGGCATTTTAACCTAATACTCTACTTTCAATAGTTTATATATTGCTTTTCATTAATCACATGCAATATACTTAGTTTCATCATTAACTTATTAGCAGATATGAAATGCGATATGACATGAATTACTGTAGCCTATGTATGTGGTACGTTATACATATGGAATGTGACATATGCAGTGATGTGTGACAATAATTATATGCTGTGATAAGTGACATTAAATGATATGATGTTAATTATGTGTGACATTTGATGAGATTTGGATTGTGTGGATTACAATATGATGTATGTGACTGTGTCATATTTGTGACATATATGTGATAAGTGACATATGATGTGGTGTGTGACATTGTGTGATGTGATATGTGACATTGAATGATGTGGTATGTATGTATTTATTTACACTGAAAATTGGCAAACACACTGAGGCAGTGGTAACTTAATTACACACAATAATTACAATTAATTAAATAACCTAATAAGCGAACCTAATTTTCCATTTTAATTTACACACACACATATGACATGCACATTGGTACTGATACTCATTCACTACTTTCACTTCATTCTCATCTTACTCACTGCACCGGAACTATGACATAGTTCACTGACACTTTAGACCACATTTCACTGGAACTATAGAACACATTTTACTGACACTGCAGAACATATTTCACTGACACTATAAATTATCACTGATCGAAACTATTTACTGCCACTGTAAACCATAACTTCACTGACACAACACATTGATACAGCACTTCGAACAAAAGAAACAATTACACCCTCATTGTTCCGTACAATCATACTTATAAAACTATATTAACCTAAAATTGCTAGACTAAGACCCTCTTACAAGCTATTTTAAACTAATTTATAATTCAAACCAAAGAATAACTTGTCAGGCTAAGTAAATACATGTCACTTTAAGTAATGTAACGTATCGTTTGTAACATTCACACTTTATGCACAACTTTTTAAGTAATTTTTGAATATCCTTAAGGGAGGACAGCCCTCAAAGACTGCTGTAGGTGGGCCATTCCAATCAGTATGTGACATTGTATGATGGGATACGTGACATAACTCGATGTGATGTACGACGTCATATGATGTGATGTAACACTGCGTGATGTCCGATATTGTGCGATATGATAAGATATATTTATGATGAGATATGATGTATGATATGACATGTGGCTCGTTTATAACATGGCATGATTTGAGTATCAAAACTACATTATAGGCCTGTAGCATATTATATCACATGAAGTGATGTATATGATATGACTGTATGACGCAACATAACGTATGTAATTTTGTAACATGATAGATGGTATGTAGTAGTATTTTCTTTAACGACGTTTTCAACGGTAGAGGTTATTCAGGGTCGAAATTAAAAGTGGACGAAAAATGGCTGCAGCCCTCTGAAAGAGAGAGGGTTTTTTAATGCGCCGAAAATCTACGACACGGGAGCATAGCTTTGCTGCACTCAAGGAGGAAGACATGCTAAGGTGTCTTAACCGAGTTTGAATCTGCAAGCTACGGGTTAACATAGTAAACACGATATCTCTAAGGACGGCGATAAACAGTATCATAGAGGCCTACCGTGTTTTTTTTTCTTGCTATAAGACATAGATTTCGTATGATAATGTTAAATCTCTAAGTATATATACAATAAAGAAATAACAATCAGTCGGCAATGTTTAGAAATTTTCAGGCTTTAACAAATATAATTCGTAAAAAAGATAATATCAGGCTTTGACTTAACAACTATAAATTACATTCTCCAATTTCTAAACATGGCGCACTGATTACGTCATATCTTCATTGTTTTTGAACATAAGTTTCTTATGAAAATTTTAAATTTCTATGCCCTACACCAGCGGTGATAAAAACTCGAAATGCAGTGATTACATGCGACAGACAGCCTATGAAGGAAGGAGACAAGGTACTTGGCATGAAAACTACAACCATTGATGGTTCCTGTACTAACATCTTGATCAATTCCGTGAATAAAAATCTCAAGCTTTGCTGTATCAGTACTGTCACTGCTGTCATCAAGAGCCAGTGAATAATATACTATTTTTCTTGCTTCTTTTTTTAACCTTACTTTTGCATATAATGAGGAATTTTCTAAATTTTTCTCTTGATACTTGGTTGAGAAATTCATAGTTTTTAAAAATTAAAAACTTCTTATGGATAAGTTATTTAAACCATTTTAATCATTACTCTTTTGAGAAATTCTGTTCTATTAAAAGGCTTTAGAGCACGAGATATTCCAAAACCCATTAGGTAGCTGACTTCCTTACATTTATTTACGTCAACTTCCTCTTCCTGGCTATGATTTAAGACATGTCAATTCCTGGCGTTTAACAGTTCGTTGACACATAATAGTGAATCAGTTTTTCTACAATATTATTATTAAATGAGTAACTAATAAATAGTTACCCTCATCTAAAGATTAAGAAAATTAAAATAGAGATAAAACCTAATAATTTTATCCTTCTAGGAAGAAGATCTAAAAATATCAATATCCATGCACGTACAGAAAAATTATAGAAACACATACTTAGTGGTTAGTAATAATAATAATAATAATAATAATAATAATAATAATAATAATAATAATAATAACAATAATAATACATTATTCAGCGTGGCAGTTAATGTTTCTATAATTATACTCCTAAATGAACCGTTGAGCAAAGTAAACATAATAAATTTTGTCCGACAGAACACCAAAGAAGTTCTCCTTCTCATTCTTTACGAAACCACTTCTTACTGCTTGTAGAGACAGAGTTTGTAGAGCGACATGATACCGCCACTGCTTGCCTTCAGTACGTGAATGAAACACACAGCAATGTACAGGAAACTCCTCTTACCCTTTTGACTGTCTGTGATTACACGATGTAATCACGACACCCGCTTTGGTCACCGCTGTCCTACACCCAGTACAACACACGGTATGTAATATATTTTACGGCATTTCAGTAAATGAATGACATGACATCACGTTTGAAATAATACCTATGTTACAGATAACGTGATTTATGGCATATGTGTGGAATATGATGTAACACGGTATGTAATAATATAAGCCGTATCTGTGGTTGATTAGCTATGTATTTGAATTATTTATTTTATTCCATATTTTTTACATCTTCCTAACAGAATGATTGCACAATTTTATTTCACTGTATTGTACTTCTGCTGTTTTCAGAAAGATTGAAGTAACAGAGTTCTGTGAATCTTGAAGAGACATTTACGTTATTTCTCGGTGGTTCTCGTCGCAGACTGTGCATTAGAAGTGACGCAGTCAAAATAAACACCGCGTGAAAAGTGTGTCAGCCGACGGGATGACAAGGCAAATGGAGGGTTATGCAACTGAGAGTGAATGGCTCCGACATTGAGTCCAAACCCTGCTCATCACTTGTTGACATTTTTGTAATAACTGCAGGTCATCTGCATGCAGACAATGCAGCCGGTGGTTACAGAAATTCACTCGCGCGAGATGAAATTGAATGCTCACAATTGCCACGGCTTACTCAATCCTGCGTCAAATCGAGTGTCAGCTGAAATCATTCGAAATGCCAGCGAACACTACCTTCTGTCTGCATGCCACTCAAATTTTCATTGAAGTATTCATCTATAATTTATTAGAGAATCAATTGTTAATGTTTATTATTTCAATATAATATGAGACAGCCACCGGCGTAGCTGTCTGCTAAGGCGTTTGCCTGCCGATCCAGAGTTGCGCTCGTGCGTGGGTTCGATTCCCGCTTGAGCTGATTACCTGGTTGGGTTTTTCCGAGGTTTTCTCCAACAGTAAGACAAATGTCAGGTAATCTATGGCGAATCGTCGACCTCATATAGCCAAAAATATAATCTAGCTATCACCAATTCCATCCAGGCTAAGTAACCTCGTAGTTGATACAGCGTCGTTAAATAACCTAGTAAAAATATATGAGATTATACCTATAATTATTCTGATGTCAATAATTACTCACTGTTCTCCTCTGTAGCTCAACAACAGCTTTACCTAAAATCCCAGCTGACCCGGGTTCGATGCGCAGCAAGTAAAGACTGATTGTGGTCCTCTTTATTTAACACAGAGTGATTAAAAATTCCGGCGACATAAACTCCGTTATTAGTGAAGATTGCAAAAAATGGAAAGAGGGGAAAGTTGTTGGAAATATGTAGTTTTCAATCTAATGTGCTTGAATTTTCAACGTTGAATACCCTGTAGAGGCTGTACAACACACCCGCCAAACCCAGTGCTGCCAAATTAGTGGCTCCTCCACTAGTTCTAATGGATTTTAGAAACGTATATTTTAACGGTCCTCCAGCCTGGGGGTTGGGCGAAGGGCTAACAACCCATCACCGTAAAAAACAGCTTGTTATGAAACCTTATAATAAGTCTCGGAATGTATGCAGATGATGTGAATATGTAAGGAGAAAATCCAGAAACGATTAGGGAAAACACGGAAATTTTACTTGAAGTAAGTAAAGCGATAGGTTTGGAAGTAAATCCCGAAAAGACGAAGTATATGATTATGCCTCGTGACCAGAATATTGTACGAAGTCCACACCTGTGGAGTAACGGTCAGCGCGTCTGGCCGGGAAACCAAGTGGCCCGGGTTCGAATCCCGGTCGGGGCAAGTTACCTGGTTGAGGTTTTTTCCGGGGTTTTCCCTCAACCCAATACGAGCAAATGCTGGGTAACTTTCGGTGCTGGACCCCGGACTCATTTCACCGACATTATCACCTTCATTTCATCCTGCTTATGCATTCATGTAACGTAATAGATGTCCAGAAGAAACTACTCGATCCGCTGTACGTTTGGGAACACAAATGCGCTAACTGCTAATAACAATATAAATCCCATCAGTTAACACTTGCATCCGAATGTTGAGAAGTGTAAATTTGATAGATATAATTTCTATTGCTTGACAAAGTCTATACTTCATTTCTAGAAGCTTTAATTTGAACTAACAGTACAGCATGAGCCTTATTCACTCATATAGCCTTCCCATGATGGTTAATATATTTTTTTACTGATGTGAGGAACATTGAATATGTGAAGAAGTGACATTAATACAAGACATTGCTTGTATATTGCAACCTATAGGATATTTTTCTGCGTAGTATCACAATTTCAAACACACGGACTAGTCGAGTAAGCTGTATGGCTCAATGCTAGCGTTCGATCATCGGCCAGGTCGTGATGGAAATTGTGATGGACAAAGCAGACGTTGCAGAGGGTCTTTCTCGGGATACTCTCCTTTTCCTCTATCATTCCACCAACACTTCCCACCTCCCTTACTTTATCTACCATCTGCAATAGTAAAAACAGGCTGTGGTGAAGCCTTTAGGGTAGTACAGTTTCCGATGCTGATATAGGAAGGACTTCGTGCTTAGAGTTCCTGGAGCTCATCAGGCTACTCGTTGGCGAAACGGGAACTGGCTCTATCAGACTCTGAGGCAGCTTCGGATCCACAAATGCCACCCAAATCACCTGTCGGACTTGGACAATGATGGCATATAAGGGAGCACAAAAGCTCAAACCGTGACTAAGTGTACGGACCTTTGTAAAGCCAAGCCAAGCCACTAGTCGGGTAAAGATTTTATTGCCTGTCAGATTTCGACTTATGCCTATTCTTCATTTGTTATTATTGTACTCTGGTAAAATACGTTTCCCGCGCCGTGGCGTCATGGTCTAAGGCACCCTGCCTAGGACTCGCGTTAAGGAATGCGCGCTGGTTCGAGTCCTCGTGGGGGAAGAAATTTCGGCGAGTGTATTGGACCAGTGCCTCCCAGCATAATAATGCACTTGGGGAGCTACGATAGGTAAAGACTGGGGGGATCATCGTGCTAACCACACGATACCTCCATTCTGGTTGGATGATCTCCACCTCTGCTTTGGCATGTGGACGTGAAGTCAGCAGCCGGCTAGTCGGTCTGGGCCCTTCACGGGCTGTAGCGCCACGGATTATTATTTATTAGTAAAATACGTAGGAACCACCGGCGTTGCTCAGCTGTGGGTTCGATTCCTGTTTGGTCTTATTACATGGTTGGGTTTTCCGAGGTTTTTCCAACTGTAAGGCGGATCTCAGGTAAACATGGCGAAACCTTGGCCTCATCTCGCGAAAACTATTCTTCTATCAGCAATTTCATAGGAGCTAAATAATCTAGCAGTTGATGCACAGTTGTTAAATACCACACTAAAAATTGTTTTCTTCGTCTGTATCGGTATTATATGGGCCATCAGGTGTTTTCTCTGTTTATGAAACTCGAAAATAGGGAAAAAAGAGGGTGGAGCTCAGACATATTTTGTACCTATTTTGTACAGAGTGTTTCTATGACTTTATTACAAACTTTTAGGGCTGACAAAGATGATCATTATGAATAAGTTTCATATGGGAACCCATGTCCGAAAACGTCCCATTTGTTAGTTAAGTCTTGACATGTGTAGGCAGTATAGCACAAAGCAATCTTTCTGAAGTTTGGTACATTGATACATTGCTGCATTCTTACAAACATATTATTGGCTAATTGGCAACGTAAATTATATTTTGACTGATAAAATCTTGCAGTTTTCTTCCATTTTCATTTGTCCTTTCAGAAGTGAAATTCTTATCAGTAAGTTCTCTTAATGTGAGTAACAAACTATAGAAATCATAATTAGGCCTATTGTCTGTACGCAATGCTCACCCAGATAAACTAACTCCTACGAGAGGGACATCTACATGAAGGAATTAATGAAGTACATTTATTGGCACATCATATACATACAAACTTACAAACACACTTATACATGATCCTTCGCACGAGCCTATACGGCCATTCGTGCTGTAACTATGCATAGTGTGAATCTTCAGAAAAAAAAAAATAGTGATAAAATAATTAAATAACAAAACATCTACATACAAACTGAAGTGAGGTTTCAGTGAATTGCCACTGGCATTCAGTTCGATGTCAGATCACTATTATTAGTATAGGCCTATGCTGTAAACAAGTTTCTTTAGCCTTTCGTATTAACTATGTAGTGTTAACAAAAATCACCAGGGCAACATCATGACATGTCGTACATTGAAGAAAACTAAATAATTTATTTTACTATGACCCTCCAATGTTTCTTAGTTTAGTTAGCAAATATCACGTTTTGTAATTTCCAAACGAAAAATTTTCGGACATGGTTTCCTGTTTGAAAGTAGTTCATAATGATCTTTCCTATCACACCTAAAAGTTTGTAACAAAATCACAGAACTACTCTGTATATAGTACGCTGGCAAATCTGTTTCGTTATTTTTGTAACCTTTACCACTAACGCTTGTAGTATCTGTTGAAGAATGAGGTGTGTAATTAAATCGTATTTTCAGATATAAGAAGCAGTTTTCTGTTACTTTAATTGTTTTGAATTTGTAAGGAACTGAACATATGTTCAAGTGTGAAAATTTCAACAGGGCATGTAAAATGTAACGAACAACTAGTTCACTAGTTCTTGAATCAGTAAGAGCGTTTTCTATTGATAAGTAAATTCTCAAGGCGTTATGTTAAAAATACAAAACAAAGGAAATTTTAATTTACTGACCGTGCTATGTTACCAAACAGTTATTTTGAGAATATGGAATTTGGAATTTAACTGAGGGGGGGACATGGACGGCCCAGCACTGCGACCTATTGCGCTAACCCTCGATATGGAATGAGTTGCATGCCACAGATCCCCTACGTGCACCGCCCTAACCACATGACTCCCTTAACGATCGGTCCCTACAGCCGATAGAATCATATACCATTCCTGAATCGGCAAATTCCCCCAAGGCTCCCCTGTCGGTCCGAGGCGAAACTCCTCCCCCGAGTAGGTCCGCCTCGGGTGCCATTGCAGAAGCCATCTAACATCGCTGAACTACATTCCACGGAGGCCGATCGAGAGAGTCAGCAGCTTCGGGAGGCCGCGGTAGAGTGATCTGAAAAACCAGAAACGGAATGATGAGAAAAGGATGATGGGGGAGGAAAGGAAGTGGCGAAAATGAGTGGGGTACCCATCGCCTGATAAAGTTACCTGATATTCATCTGTAGGAGTGAGGGAAAAACTGAACCATACACTAATTCTCCCACGAATACTCTAATAACTTATCAAAGTCAGTATTAGTTCCGTCATGGATTCTCAAGTCCTACAGTGTTTGTTCCCTCTACAGACAAATAGGCCTAACCAAGTTTTCTCTTCTCATTTTGTTTTAAATAATACTTGTGCCAGTCCGCAATTAGACAATGTTGACTACTTTGGCTGAGCATTTCAGAACACTCGAAATCTTCCATTTTGACGATGATTCGTGGGGTCGGCTCGTGCATTGTCAGTCAGCAACAATCACAGCTTGTTTTGATTACAGATGATCAGATGCCCAACGGAAGCGTATGCGAGTTTGGTGGTCCATAAGAACGATCCAGAAATAACCCGTATGATTTAATAAGGAAATGAATTAGTCAGTCCTAAATCTTGGCTATTTCTATATGCATGGAGGTAACACTATATTGAGATCCTGTGGCGGATCTAACACTACTCCCCCAACGTCGTATGGCGGGGTTGCCACTGTCTTTGGAGGCATTTACTGTCTTAGTGACGAAGATGTTAATTTCCCGTATAGTATGATGAAAGGGCAACTTTAGACCAGAAAATATTTTCAAAGAATAGCTACGAGACAGTTTTCACAGTCCATAAACCTGGAAAAAATAATTTCATGTAAGAGAGAAAAACAAGTTGGTAAGACAACATCTGCAGAACATAGAACGTTCGTTACACTGTGATGTAATAAATGCACCGCGGAATAGTATTCCTCTTTTGTAGTGTCTTCTAGGGCGCAGGTTACAGAATTCGTCACCTTCTGGCACTAAAGCGATTTGTCAAAAAGTTAAAAGCAAACAATTATGAACAGTTATTCCTAATTTTTAGGAAAATATTTCATATTCTAGAGAGAAGAATGTTTTGCTGATTTTGGACACTCATGATACAGTCGTCATGTGAGACCAAATTGTCTAGATTATTATTGTACTTCGTCGCCACGGTGATCTAGTGGCAAGAGCGCTGGACTTATAATCCTACGGACGCGGGTTCGATCTCCGGTGTACTCCCGATTTGTAACTTGTGTTGGTCAAGCCCGTTGTCCAGATAATACACAGGTTTTCTCAGAAATCTCCGATTCCATTGTGACACCTCAACAAATCTCCAACATCTCGTCTCCTCGCAAGTGTATAGTAGATCAGCCTCCTTTGGCGCATCTTGAGCAACGAATCTGTGAGTAGATTAGTCTACACAACTGGCTTCATGTGATTGAATGATGAACTGTCAAGTACCCGCCATTAGTACAAAGAAAATTATTGCACTTCTTACTTTCTCTTGTCTTACAAGCGACAAACTACAGTACAAGTGCTACATAGGACAGTTGCACATAATCTTACTACAACACAGTAGCAGATGGATGGATGTAAATCACTAAGTTTGACCATGGCCAATTAGTTTTACTTACGAAATTGGGGAATTACTTAGGAGGACATTTTCCTTCGCATTCACTCCTCAAAATAAGGGGATTCCGGAAATGTGGAATAATATACATCCATTAAACAATATATATATATATATATTTACTAACGAGGAGCTTCTCAGTTCTCATGCCACTGACTGTCTAGAAGTTTCTACTAGCAGAAGTTTACAGGTATCACATCACGACAGGACGAGTGTACTGTACAATATAGATATTCGGAAGACACAGTAGGCCTAGCTATAGACAGAAATTCCAAGCTCTTTGTTTAAAATAATGAAAGCTAAATTTAAAACGTGTAAGTGGGGAATATAACAAGACCACAATTTAATCAGGAAATAAAACATTCAGTTCAGTTGAAATTCTTTTTTGTCATCAGAAAACCCAACAGATTCTACTGCAGTCAAATAGGTGGTATTAATAAATGATTAATTTGATTGTGCAGCACAACAAAAAACATTGCAACCCCAGGGTTTCAATAGTTCAATTCGCAAGCAACAGAAACATAATTTATTATATTGGATCAGTAGCAGGTATTAATCGCAATGGTAACGAATATGTACTCACATTTCTTAAACGTTGCACAGATGAAAACACATTAATCTGTCCTGAAATCGTCACTTTCCAGTATAGTTATGAAACTGGAAAGAAACAAAAAAAAAAAAAAAAAAAAAAACAGTGAGTGTTGGAGAAAAATTATAGTGTGTGCTTCAGCAGTTTGTATTCAATACTGGTTTTGAAAGTTACTTACAAATGGCTTTTAGAGAACCCGGAGGTTCTTTACAGACTTCACATAAGCCGCCATCGGCCCCTATCTTGAGCAATATTAATTCAGTCCCTACCATAATATCACACCTCTCTCAAATCCATTTTAATATTATTCTTCTATCTACATCTCGGCCTCCCCAAAGTTATTTTTTTTATCCGGCCTCCCAACTAACACTCTAGGCTTATATGAATATATAGATTAACCCATACTTGCTACATGCCCCGCCCATCTCATATGTTTGGATATAATATTCCTAATTATGATAGGTGAAGAATATAATGCATGCAGTTCTACATTATGTAACTTTCTCCATTCTCCTGTAACTTCATCTCTCTTAGTCCCAAATATTTTCCTAAGCACCATATTCTCTAACATCCTTAACCTCTATTCCTCTGTCAAAGTGAGAGGACAAGTTTCACACATACAAAACAACTGTTAATATAACTGTTTTATAAATTCTAACTTTCAGCTTTCTTGAGAGCAGACTGGATGACAAAAGCTTCTCAACCGAATAATAACAGGCATTTCCCATATTTATTCTGCGTTTAATTTCCTCCCGAGTGTTATTTATAATTGTTATTCTTGCTTCAAGATATTTTAAATATTTCTCAGGTATATTTTTCAGTCTACACTTACCACATTACAAACAGAGATTTACATAAATGATTAAATAATATATTTTTAAGACAAGCACTTTCGTCTTATGGAATCTTCAGGTCTCTTATTGACATAACTTGGAACACATCGCAACGTATCTGGTAATAATATGGAACATGCATAAGATCAGCATTGCGACAAATATTGGAGTTTATACAAATTGGAAAACTTTTAGAAGTGTGTTAGGATACATAAGAAATTTCGTGAGGCATTGTGCACTTCACTAATTCTCCTGATATAGAAAGCAGAAAGACATATATGTACGATATTACAATATTATGCACCGTAGAAAGTGTCTCATATAAATGTTAAAACGCTTAAAATACAAATTAAAAATACATACTTGTGACCGGATGGTGTCGTAAGGCGAAAGCACGTGTCTTAAAAATATGTTATTTAATCAATGATGTAATTAATTGTTTGTAATGTGGTGAGTGTAGACTAAACAATACACCTGATAAACATTCAATCCAATAATAACTTACCTGAAAACAATAATGTCTGTCAAGATATTTCAATTTTTCCACCTCTTCAAAGGATAAATTTCCAATTTTTATATTTCCATTTCGTACAATATTCTGGACACGAGACATAATCAGATAGGCCTACTTTCTCTTTTCGGGAATTACTTTCAAACCTATCTCTTTAATTGTTTCAAGTAAAATTCCCATGTTATTCCTAATAGTTCTCCTAATATATTCACGTCATCCACATAAACAAGCAGTTGATGTAACCAGTTCAGTTCAACTCCAAACCGTCTCTGTTATACTGAACTTTCCAGAGCAAAGTTAAAAAATAAAGTTGTTTGTGCATCTCCTTGCTTTAGCCCGCAGTCAACTGGAAAAGCGTCAAACAAACTGTTTATATGGATTCAACTGTATGTTTCACTGAGATACATTTTAATTAATCGAACTAGCTTCTTGGAAATACCAAATTCAATAAGATTATTATGTAAAGCTTCACTATTAACCGATTAATATCCATGCAGCTCATTAGAAACAAACCAAAAGCATTTCGCTTTTACTTTTAGCGTTTTAAATTATGTTTCCAAATCTTATCCTTTATTTAAAGATAGGCTATATTTTGTGTTGATTTCTGTAAAAAAAAAAAAAAAACAGAAGCAATGTGAGTAACATGACCATTTTGATAACGTCATTTAGTTCCAGATAGAATTTAAACAGAAAAGCAATAAGCAGCAAGTTTTTCAATAACACCGAATGTTTACAAAGTACGAAACAACATTAAATCATTTTACGAGATCGATATGGTAATTGATCAAATGAGTAACAGATTCTCGGATAATGATTCAAGTTCCTTAATCGACTAACTAAAAAACGTTACGACGCGTTTTTAAAAATGTTTATAAACTTTTGTCCGTATATTAATCTACTCTATTTTGAAACACACCAGTTTAAGAGTATCATTAATACTTACATGTCATAAGGCGTTCAGAAGCTGACACAAGTGGTAAACATAAGGGAACTAGGTAGTAATTCCTGTACAATTAAACAATTTCAGCACAAAAGTTTCAGTTCAATATTTCTAGACTTATAGTGCTCTCAGTGGAATAAAAATTGGTATGGTTATACAATAAATCGTTCTGAATTCAGTGGAATAAAAAAGGCACCTAATTAGTTTCTTGTCCAAATGCAAAAAATGGCTCTGGTTACTTGTTTCCCACTTTGCTAAATGTACCCCAAACTTTAAGTGTATATTATTTGTTACAATCTTCACTCTTATTCAATTGTAGTTTTCAAGTTATGAAGTAATGTACATTGCAAAGGAAATGAAGTTTATGAAGAGAAGAAACCTGACAAGTGAAGACTGGCTAGGTCGAAAGAATTGGAGAAAGAAGATATATTTTTGAAACCTGTGTTAGTACAGAAAATTCCAAGTACAGACCGATTATTTAGTCCTGACTGTTCTGCGACGCGAAAGAGGGGAAGTAATAGGAGTAGTCGGGAGAGCTCCGGAGTAGGGATAAGAGCGAGGGTCAGTAAAGAAATGCAGTACAGCTTAACTGTACTGGAAACACACCGCTCTACAGCATGTGTGACATGTGATCGCTTTGAATGCAAGCGACTAACTAACCCGAACAGTCCTTTGCGCAACTTAATGGACTCGCCTGACCCAGGCGCATATTGTCAGCGACTGTCAGGACTAAATAATCGTATTAATGTATACTGTAGAAAAGAACATTCTAGTAGTAGTAGTAGTAGTAGTAGTAGTAGTAGTAGTAGTAGTAGTAGTAGTAGTAGTAGTAGTAGTAGTAGTATTGAGTGGCTAAGGCCGGGTTTGAGACGACCCTTCAGCACGTCAGCTCGACAGTGGCGTATTGTGCACCCCGAATTATAGGATGAATGAGAATAAGGTGTATTAGCTCATCGCACAGTGGGACGGATTGCGATTCTAGTCGGAACAAAATCTAATATTGATAAATTCCTTTCGAATCGTTGAAAAATAGCTAAATGAAGGTAAATTATTATGACAGTTGATGAAATATTTATATGAGAATTATTATTTTAGTATAGAATGCCTATTTATTAAAAAAGACTCGTACAGTAATAGAAATTGCATACAACTAATGCAAATAAAAAATTAAAGTAAATAGAAATTATTTTACAGACTACTATGAAGAGGAAAATAATATATGTAGTAAATTTTATAACTTATGTTTAGAAATCTGAAGCGTCTGTTGTATCTCCGGAAGTGTCGGATCCGCTAGCGCTCCTGTCGTCCTCATCTTGAGGTTGCAGTTGAGCAGTGCTGTTGTTGGCACTCGCAGGTGGTACTTGTAGTAGTTTAATTACCTCAAATTACATTTTTGATTTTCTTGTATTTGGATGTCGATTGATCTGGGATATGATGGGATCAGAAGATACTAACATCATGTGTAGGACATCTAAGTTTCTCTCATGAGGACACTTCCTAGCGTGGTCTAACCTGTACTTTTGTAAATGTTTGTGTCTTGCCGCTTGAGCATCTTCAGATAACATCCCAATAGGAGGTATCGCAGTTTCTGCAATTTTTCCTACATGTATAAGTATTTTATGCACGCTGGATGGCATGTAGTCCCATGGATATATCTATTGTACATATAAATTGGATGTATCATTGGTGTACTTCTCAAACGCCTCAATATACATTGTATTGAATATCCACATGAAATGGTGTACAAAATTACAGAAAATCTGGGAATGAGGTCTTACTAATGCCCGTAATATTGGCTGTAATTTGTGGGTTTTCAAAAAAAACCAACGTGCTATATTGCCATCATTTGTTGTTCCAGGGCCATCAGATTTCGGTTTGTCAATAAGAAGACCTAATTGAGAGCGAAATCTAGTAATAAGCCCCTGTTTTCTAGCTTCAAAAATATCTTTGTTGTGCCTCTGACCTGCCAAAAAGAATGTTTTTTTTTTTTTTAGAAAATAATCCTTTTTACGGTGACACTGCATCCAACGTCTGTTAAAATTACTTCGAATATTTTTCAAGATATTATGAATGCACTTCTCACTATTAGAATCACATGTTTCAATACATAATTTATTCAAAATATATCTATATAGTTCACCCAAGTAGCCCTTTTATTGGCAAGTATTGGAAATAGATCACGGTGCGAAATCACCGGTAGCGGTTCCGAGTCTGAAAAAAATTAATCACATGCAAGGCGGTCAGTAGGAGCAAATGAAACTAGGTTAGTCTTAAAGTGCACACTTAAACCTACATTCTGACATAAAAATAAATGTGACTCTATGTGATTCTCCTATTATAAGTCAACGTTTTCTTTGAGAAATAGTTTTAAAAAATCGCATTTCCCGCCGTTAAGTTAACATGCCATTTCTAAAAATTCAAAGTTATTATGAACATAAAATTTATATAATAATTATCTACCAACCTTGTTCTTCATTTTCCATTTCAGAATCACAAAATGTTTCACTCCCAGATCACAGAAAACAAGCTTGCTTCTTACACTATTTCAGCGTGGCTGAGCAATAAAACTGGTTAGGGAGGGGAATCCTCAACATCATTGTGTGAAGTCCGTATGTTTAGTGTCAAAGTTTCTTTCTCATAGATAAGCTCACCTACACCCTCGCCTTAAGATCATACCACCAAGAAGCACAGGATCCATTCCGACAGCCCTTCTAAGATGTCGAAGCGCCCTCGGAAGTGCTCTTAAGGAATGAGTCCTGACAGAGCTATTGCAAAATGCTTGGAACCCAGAGACGGTTTCGGAGAGGACGCCCCTCCTGCAAGCGGACCAAGACATCCGTCATGACCAGAATATGCCTATGGAATGAGATGATGAAGATGAATGATATGATATGAAATCTAAATTCTTTTTCTACAGGGGCGAGAAAGGGAAATCAACCTCGGAAATGATAATTCAAACTCGGCATTTGCCTAAGTAACTGTGGGAAACCACGGGAAAACCACAGTCAGGTTTGTCCTGGGATTTGAACCGCGGACTTCCTGAATGCTAGTTACATGCGGAACTGATGAGCCACCTCGCTCGGTTAGAACATTCTAAAGCAATATTCAGTTAAATATTTGATCCTTAGTGAAACAGAAAAAAATACTAACAATTTTTGCCATTCCTTCTTTTGTTATATGTCTGATATTCATAAACATGTAGGTCTAATTTGTAGAGCCCAGGCTGCAGAAAACACTGAAAAAATTTCATGAAAATAGATTCAGTACTTTCAGATAAAAATTCATTCAAGTTTGAAAAATATTAAATTAACGAAAAATTTTATTTTAAAAGAAAAAAAGGTGTGTGAATTATATGTACCGCCATATCTAAAGACACCATTTAAAAGGATTTATCTGCTAAAAAAAACACACACACACACACACAAACACACACACACACACACACACTTAAAGAGCAAGTTTTATACTTAATTTTTAAACAAAATATAAAAAATCGGGTTTTCACTCCAAGACATTACCCAGTTACCCTAATGATTAAATTTTGACAATCCTTGCTGTTTGGAACGTACACACATACCTAAAGAGAATTAAAACCCAAAACAGACTATAGTGATTATCAGTGGAAAAAGTGCTTGAGAAACTTCAGAAGCAACCACTTCAAAACTTTGTTAGTGATGTGTTCTTAGATAATAATAGGCGAAATTGAATTGAAATGTAAATAGGTGCAACTCAAAATTTTCCAAGCATTTAAATACATTCTTAAAATGAATTTTTAGTATGGTTTCGCAATTTTATATTATTATTATTATTATTATTATTATTATTATTATTATTATTATTATTATTATTATTTTACGAGGCTTGGGGCATAATTCATGGCAACTAGTTTTTGTGAGAATTCGAGCGTGGGTGGAAAATGTGAAATATACAGATGAAAGGAGAAGGAATGGACTAAATGTACGGGCATTTAACAACACACCAACATTTTACTCATGTTTATTACGGTCGTTGCCATAATATTACAGGGTTCCTGTGCCAGAATCATTACAGCACACATACCCGTTCTAAAGGCCCTCAAAGTAGCTATCCACCTCGCGACTGTACGGTATGGAAGGACATTATTCCCGACAACTTCCACCAATTCTCTGTGGCATTCTCTGACATTCCTCCCACGGAAAACGGGTATTTTGATATACGAGCGTTGTTGAATAAGGGTTACATCCATCCTACACTGCGTTACACAGACAACTGATTAAACATCACTCTCTGTTATATTACAGACAAGCACAGAGCCATCGTGTGTTGGGGACACACACTATGACTCCACGGCTTCCGTGAGACATACGGCATTTTGAAATACCAATCATTACCTTTGAAAAAAAATAGTTGCTATGACATGCCTATTTTATTATTATTTTTATTATTATTATTATTATTATTATTATTATTATTATTATTATTATTATTATTATTATTATTAGTATTACTTTTATTATGTTCTGACTTGATTATATACTGGGTTTTGTTTTTGTAGATAAATTTGGAAATCCATCCCAGAACGGGCACTGAACTTCTTTGCACAACGCTGTATGAGTTATAATAACACAAAACATACCAATCAGCCACTCCACTCCCTCTACACCCGCTGAAAGAATTTATTATAGCTTCTGAATTCCGATGCAGGTGCAGAGATATAGTGTGTGAAAGGTCGCTGGGAATTTCAAACACTGAACTAATAGCACGCAATAAATATTCTAGATAGCGAAACCGGTTCAACACAAGTTCACGACACTGAACCCGATTGTACCTTCCTACTCAGTTCATTGTGCGACCTTGCAAGTACGAGCATATTCTTTTCAAAACAGATGAATGGCATATATATTGAATCCCTAATAATTATAATTTTTGGGAGTCCAGGTGAGATCTGGGGTAGATCAAGACATATTTTGGATACTTATTTCTCTTCCTTAATACACTGTAATAGTTATTTGTAATGCCACAATTAACGAGTTTGTGTTTTTATGACAAAAGATGAATTAGCAACAATTCAATTATGGACTTGATAGACATGGAGTAATTTAAAATACCTGCTGATTCTGTGACTCTATTACAAATTTTAGGGATGATGGAGATTATTATTATTAACAACTTTCATAAACAAACCCGTGTCCGGAAATGTTTTGTTTTGTAATTATAGGATGTGACGTGTGAGCTAATCTAAGTAATATTGTAGAATAATAACCAGAACTTCCTTGTTTCACTATACTTTTTTCATTAATGCATACTATACTGCACTCTTAAAATATATAGGGTATTTCAAAACTCACTTCAAACATTAAACCGCTATACATATTATAGGCCTAATATTTGAGATAGAGAAAAAACAAAAATATCACAGCGTTGGGCACACAACGGGGTTTACAAAAGATTCGGAAGATGTCCTCCGATCTCTTGTTCAACGTACAGCATTCTGTCTGCGACACCATGCACAGCATTTTGCAGATAATGTCTTGGAATATTGGCAATTTCTTGAGAGATGGTATCTTTCAGTTGCAGTAAGGTTGTTGGATATATCAGGAAAAACTCATTCTTTAAGGTAACCCCACAACCAAAAGTCGGCCGGATTGAAATCTGGAGATCGCGGAGGTGATCAGCCTTACATTACATAACAATGTGAGTGTTCGTGTTTCTGTCAGGGTGATATTTAGGGGGAGAGAGGCTTCGGGGCTTATTATATATGTAGCTTACGAGCTGTTTAGTATGAACTGCAACTGTCATCTACAAATCTAAAGTTATAAAAACTATAAGGAATACCCTATCAAGATGAACAGCCGATATGGCGTCACGCAAACACAGAAGCCATCCTATTCCTTCAGACGGAGATGACGGTGAAGCGTGTTGGTGGTATGACGAAAGAAAAACGGGAGAACCCTGAGGAAAATCCTGACAACCTTGACCTTCTCCAACATAATACAACTCCGCAGTCGCCGGGATTTGAACTCAGGTCCGCAGTCGTTGTAAACCAGCGCTATGCCAACTGTGCTGCCATGTTAGCGAAGTGAAGAGAGATGAATAAAATTTATGAACGAATCTATAAAATTACAAATAAAATTACCGCAAACAATGTAGTTTGTGGTAACTTTAATTTCAAATTAGAAACAAGATGTTATTTTATGTGTTAATATGAATCACATCTCTAATCCACAACAAATAACTCATCCGACTCGAATCATCGTCAAATCTTATTTACTGAGTACTTTAAATTTTCAGGGTTTCAACTGTGTCCTTAAGTCAATTTCAAATTTAACACTGCGCAAAAACGCGACAGGATTCTGTTACGTGGGATTAGCCGGAACTTCAGTAAAAACACAAGACATTACATCAACAACAAACACCAATGCTTGAGGCACATTTCGAACTCACGAACTGAGCATAAAAGCCGCTTTTTAATCATTGTCCACATGACGGCCAGAAAAATTGTTTTTAAATTTATTACAAAGAGTACAGGTGTTGATGTTTCTCGCTGTTTACTTGAAGCTTCCAATGTAAGCTTTTTCAAAATCAAGTGACGTAGAGTAGTAGTAGTAGTAGTAGTAGTAGTAGTAGTAGTAGTAGTAGTAGTAGTAGTAGTAGTAGTAGTAATAAATAATAATAATAATAATAATAATAACAATTAAATTTATCATTATTACTTGAATACTTTCAACATTTCGCTTCGTTTTTTATGACCTATTATAAAAAACACAATTTTTGTTAAGTAGCTTACAAAATGTTAATGCATTCGTTTCCTTTCCACACACTGCACTGTTAGTGTTGTACGTTTCAAAAATCCCACAAACAATCGACTGCATCCTATTTACATTTTTATGCCAAAGATTCGATGTTGTAAGAGCAATATGATTTGCTTGTTTTTTCACTTGGTTATTTAATGCCGCTGTATCAACTACAAGGTTACTTGTGTCGACGGGATTGGTGATAGCGAGATGATATTTGGCAAGATGAGGCCGAGGGTTCGTCATAGAATTCTAACATTTGCCTTACGGTTGGTGAAATCTCGGAAAAATGTAACCAGGTAATCAGCCCAAATGAAAATCGAACTCGCGCCCGAGCGCAACCCTAGATCGGCAGGCAAGCGCCTTAGCCAACTGAGCTACGCCGGAGGCTATTTGCTTCTTGGTTACATTACACTTTACTACAGAATTTTTTTTTCGTCGCACATTAAAGCTTCGCATTAATAATCGCGCACAGACAAGCCGGTTAAACTAGTATTTCATTATAGTGAAAGTGATAACATAAAGTAATAAGATTTGTTATCTTACTATGTTTTAATTTACTAGCGAATTTTATGTACATATCTCATACAACATCAAAGTTATATGACACACGACAGTCAGTTAAACCATTTTGAGTTTTGTGCCTGAGATTAGTTTTTTACAACGCTAATCCATGAAAAAATAGTCTATCCTTATAGAGGCCGGACTTTATGTAATATGAAAGTGATAAATATGTACATAAATATACAGCCAAAATTTGCAAAATATATAGAAAAATATGTAATAATTTTGAACATATATAACTTTAAATTCTTAGCTTTATTAAATGGTTTTATTTTACAGTAATTCTGGAGCAAGAAAAATAAATGAAAACAATTTATTTTGTGAGACGTATTGATTGTCACATTCATCTCCCTGTAATGTCTATTGCATTGTTTCTATCTGACCTTAAATTAGTAACAAATCCATAGGTAATGAAGTAAAAGGAAACAAAACCCTATGCCCATTAAACGGAAAGAAAACAGACTAAAGTGTCGGTTGGTTCTTTGAAAGCACAATTAATAATTTTATTAATTGAATTTAAGTAATAGACGTAATTATACAATGAAACTACAGTTCTCATTCGGATTTGTTTCTTAAAAAACATTATTTACCTTACTTTCTAAGGGAAATATAAAATACTAACATGACAAAAGAATGTAAAATCTTTGTCAGAATCTGAACCTACATTGGCGCAAATATTATTTGTTTGATTGGTGCATGCACGTGAGATAGAAGGACATGTGGTATTAACAATTTCCAAAAAGCATATTAATTGAGGAAATGGAGGCTGAAATTGTAGAAGAATTAAATTTATTTTGTATTTTTTTTTTTGAAAAGGGATAAACTTCAAAATATGTAAAATATTTAATATACATCAAAATATATAAAAATGAAACTTTATTTGACATTAAAATATTACAATTTATTAATCTATGTATAGGCTATCTCAGACACCGTCAAAGATTCAACTTAACAATTTTATTCCGAACGCTTCAGCCGATTTAACCTTTACATTTGAGATTTTGTATATTAATTATATTTTTATTAATCTCGTCCTTTCAACACTTGCCAATAAAGTTGCAATGTAATAACTAAAAACTCGTTACTAAATCAACGGTTTAACATTAATAATGGATAAACTCTTTAACAATAAGAACGGATAAAATTTTACTTTAATCACTAGTGAATGAAACAGGGATTGAATCACAAAAATATTGTTAACAAAGCAACGCTTTAACAATAAGGATGGATAAAATTTTACTTTAATCACAAGTGAATAGAACAAGAATTTAATAAAAAAAAATATTGTTACCAAGCAACGGTTTAACAATAAGAAAGGATAAAATTTTACTTTATCCACTGGTAAATAAAACAGGAATTTAATAAGAAAAATACTGTTAACAAAACAACGTTTTAACTATAAGGACAGATAAAATTTTACTTTAATCACAAGTGAACAAAACAGAAATTTAATAACAAAAATGTTGTTACGAAAGCGACGTTTTAACAATAAAGATTGATAAAATTTTACTTTAATCAGTAGTGAACAAAATAGGAATTTAATAACAAAAATATTGTTACCAAAGCAACGGTTTAACAATAAGGACGGATAAAATTTTACTTTAATCATAAGGGAATAAAAGAGAAATTTAATAACAGAAATATTGTTACAAAAGCAACGCTTTAACAATAAGGATGGATACAATATATTTTACTTTAGTCACTGGTAAACAAAACAGGAATTTAGTAACAAAAATATTGTTAACAAAGCAATGTTTTAACAATAAGGATGAATAAAATTTTACTTGAATCACTGGTAAACAAAATAGGAATTTAATAACAAAAATATTGATACCAAAGCAACGCTTTAACAATAAGGATGGATAAAATTTTACTTTAATCGCAAGTGCTTAAACAGGAATTTAATAAAAATATTATTACCAAAACAACGCTTTAAGAATAAGGATAGATAAAATTTTACTTTATTCACTAGACTAGGAAATAAGGTAGAAAATTTTTAATTTTAACTAAACATGAAAAGGCTCTTCAGTTTCTCTGCCGGTGTTTGAAAAAGTTTTATACAAGTGAATCAAGACTTTTATATCCTATCATGGAAATTAACAGGCTGGGCTACGTCGCGTGCCAAACTTTCCGCTCGTAGATGAAATAATTTCGATTCAATAGTACTGTACCATAAATAACTATTTTACAATAATGAATTTTATACTCTAAGAACTCAAGTCGTGGAGCTGGATAAATCATTTTCAATTTTTATCTGAAACATTAGTATTTTTTGGTGTAGTAGGTCCTATGAAAGTAATAGCTTATTGCAGTATTCTATTACCTTATAATTTCATTGATGAATTTCTCCGTCGACATAGCTTCTTAACATCTCTACACATATTCCATGTTTAATTTATACACGGAGATTAGTTTCTATGGTTACTAATGTAAAAGTGGCCATATTTATTATTTGATTCCATTATGATTTTATTTTTTTTCTTTTTGATACAACGTTGGAAGTATATCTAACTCTTCTGAAAACTGCAGCCAGTTAAAATTAACTATACTGTTAAGATGAAAGTACTAAGATTTATTTACTGAAACCATTACTCGCAAGATTTTAATTATTGAAGTGATTTATTTTTGACATAGCAGCAAAATTGTACCTTTCCAACTTAGCACATTTCAGCAGGCTAAACTATCTTTATTCTTTAAAAGTAGTTTGTAATTCTGCAGAAAATTTATTCCAACTACGCATGCTGTAATGCAAAGTAATAACAACGCCATACTTCTATCCAACACAGCAAATACACCATAGACATCAATATTCCTCAGGCGGGGATTCGATCCCACGACAATTACTTCCAAGCAGTGTCAATGCATCGCCTTAATTGCTAAGTATATCTCGGTCATCAAGCTATCTTTGAATAAGGCATCATATAAATAATAGTTATAATGCTATTCGTGTTAATTTGACTTAATTGCGATGCAAGTACTAGATGTCGAATCAAAGATATAATATATTGTAGGATTATTATATTCAGAGAAATGTACGCCACATATGAAGATGATCATATGAAAACCTTGTATCAATCTCATATTTGGCTGCTAAAATACTAACAAGTCATCTGTACCCACACCTGTTACGAAACAAGCATGATAAGTTATTAAAAGATTTCTTGTCTGGTTTTGGAAAGTTTAGTTGTTCCTCTAGTTTGAATTCCACTACAGAGTCAAATGCTTAGGTTAAGCAGTATAAATACCAGCACACTGAACGAGTATTTCACTCTTCAACACCTCAACTTCCTGGACAGGACGTAGCAGAAGACATCTCTGTCAGCATGTTCAAGATCGTAAGTGTTTTCAATTGTCTGGAATGTGTTTTAACAAGACATATAAAAGGTTTACACTTCATAAAGTATATGACTAAATAAGAAATAAAATTTAATTATAAAAATAATAGCTATTTGAATATAACATCATTTTTTATTTTGTCTATACTGTAAAAAGAGAAGATTTATAAACAAATAGTCTAAATACAGAGTCATAGATTGGTTTCAAAAGTATCCCAATAATTAATTACGATCAATGCATAATGTCTAATAATTTCTGAAGTGTCTGATATAACTATTTTATACCAGATAATGACTTATAGGCCTAATTACATGAAACACATCCATGCATCCATATTAAGAAATATAGTGACGAGTGCAACGTTGTATTTATTTTGTTACTGTAACTAATTGTATTTGAATTCTAAAGATACTTCTCTCCTGCTCCTCGAAACATTGATTTCGACCACAAATTCTCAGGACTCGGGTTCGATTCTTGAACAGAAATTAAAATTATATTCCAATTAGATAGATAATGAGTGTTCCTTGTTTCGTATTTGTCTTCATTATTTCAACTGATGAACGCGTAGCATATTGAAAAAGTATATTTTTACATGTGAAAACACGGTTTTTGTTAAAAGACGCAGCAATTTACAGAATTTGAAAAAGAAAATAAAAGACACTAATGTATAACTTAATTGAAATTGTATGGACATACAAATATAACAAAGTCATTAAAAATTGCAATGTATTTTCGTGACATGAGAGACCACAATAGTGACGTCTATTATTGGGTTATAATTACAGTCCTGCGTTTGGTTACTTTGAATACAAGTTAGGTGTACGTCGAGCATACTACATATAATATAGCTTGGGATGAAAGATGCGAATGCACACTGCAGTCTGTCTGTATGTATAAGTCGGTGAACAACAGGAATAGCACTCATGTACAAAATACCACTTGGATTTACTAACAATAATAAAGACGTATTTATTTAAAGGCAGCTTATATGAAATAAAAGATCATTTTTACCACGGTTAGACAAAAGTAAACATTTTCCAGGAGCCAATCCCTTTATTTTCGGGAGCCACCACATTTTGCTGACACTTGCAATGAGGAAACTATTCGAGTTAAGATGATACAATTACTGGAATATATTAAACAACATGAAATATCTATGCAATGCAAACACACGCTTTCGGATATGCTCTGTACTCTTCGCTGCAGCTATGTAGTGACAAAATGTTGAGCTGCGCAACAAATGTAACAATTTTAATCTAAAAAACATATTCGTATTTCTTCCTACAACAGCTTTTGTTAACATTATGTATTAGACGTAGTGACATAAAACAAATCAAAATCTTAAAGAAAAATTAACTCGATAAACAATTCAGGCACCACATACAAATTTTTAGTCGCAATGGCAACATGCTGCCCGGAATTTGTCTATCCCTGATTTCTATAATAGTAAAAGTCATTAAGATAATATTATTAATAATACAGTATTATTTTAGATTTAATTGAAGATTGGAATTAACAAATGAAAAAACATAAATAACAGCACAAACTTGAAATAAATTATTGTTGCGTGTTTTGTCTCTACACATTACAATCAATCACTGTAAACATTTTAAATGTTTCAAATGAAAATTTTCTCCTTTTTGATAAAATATAAGTTATTTTTTCCTAATGAAGTGATGGCTATCAAATTCTTCTATTAGAACACTGATCTCCAAGCGCCTAACTGCGTTTTGTTTTCGCGTGTTCACTGAACAGCATAGCTGAACTGTGTGTAGCAGGGTCGGATACCGCCGATACCTACAATGTTGATGGTCGCTTGAAAGGTTAAAGCCTAGGTTTTTCTGAACCGACATATGCCGCCTCGTACAAATCCGGACTACACGAAAGTTAGTTAGTGGTTTCTATAACAGTGCGGTACGCAGATCTCGCATCTCGTAGTTATAGAAACCACTCACTATCTTTCGTGTAGTCCGGATTTGTGCGAGGCGGGCCTCGAACCTCGCAGCTCGCATGCGTCGGTTCAGAAAAACCAAGGCTTTAGGTAGCAAAACGTAGGACTTCAGTTATAACTAAAGTTTCGATTCTGGCCTACACCACTTTCATTTCAGATTTCCTCCATAGCATTATGCTCCTTTTTGATTGTATTGAAAGACAAATTCGAAAATCTTGCACCCTCCACTCTTGAAAGATAATTTCTTCAACAATTTATAGAATGTGTGAAAGAAAAAAGTACGGTACTAAAAATACACAGGTGATACGATGAAAGATTAATGGAATGGAGAAAAATTCTCTCCGGCGCCGGGATTTGAACCCGGGTTTTCAGCTCTACGTGCTGATGCTTTATCCACCAAGCCACACCGGATACCCACCCCGGCGCCGGACAGAATCGTCTCAATTTAAGTTCCAACTCTTGGGTTCCCTCTAATGGCCGCCCTCTGTACTACGTCATAGATGTCTATGAATGTAGGACTGAAGTCCACACATGTGCTGAGGTGCACTCGTTATGAATGACTAGTTGGCCGGGAGACGATTCTGTCCGGCGCCGGGGTGGGTATCCGGTGTGGCTTGGTGGATAAAGCATCAGCACGTACAGCTGAAAACCCGGGTTCAAATCCCGGTGCCGGAGAGAATATTTCTCCGTTCCAGTACTCTTTCATCGTATGATGACGCAGAATAACTGCATGGAAATATCCTATGTACTTCGGTATATTAAAATAATATACACAGGTGATAGGTAAATCAATAAGAATTTAAATTATTCTGCAACGTTTTCCTTACTATACCAGTTTTTTTAAACGCCTGCTTCCAACAGGATATTGCCTTTATCTTCTCAAGACCTTTAGTGAATCAGTCGTTCTGAGTTCGTTTTCTGGAAGGTCCACATAGAGCTAAAGATACGCTATTTAAGCTAAACTTATCTCGATTTGTAGTGTATATACGAGATGTGTTAAAGTATATTCTTTATTCATATCGATTAATGAAACAAATATCGACACATGTTTTCCTATCACACTATACATTTGCCTAGTCTATAGTCTAATCATGAGAGTAATATATAGTTTATGAAAATAAGGATCAACGGCTCAACCTAGTGTTTATTTTTATGGATGTAAGATGTAAGATAGGTCATCCCCTATTATAACTATACTCTTTCTAAGATCCAGGCTTCAGACAAGCTAGGAAGAAGAAGTGTTTTGTATTACTTAAATCGTTTTCTTTCTTGTTTTCTGGCCAAAGCCCTTTACATATATATTTTTTTCATGTCAATGTTTTTAATATTAGGCCTACACATTTTTAGTATTTTGAAAACTAATAAACAGTTACATACAGAATGACATTCGAAATATTCGCTTACATAATGTAGGCGCACGCGACCGGCACGAAAGCCATGCAACGCGCGGCAAACAGTCGTCGAGTGTTTCATTGTATTAAGTCTTATTTAGATGTGTCAAAATAAATAAATAGGCCTATAGAATATAAAATTGTACACTCTAAACAACTTGAAAGTCAGTGATACAAGGGAAATTCCACAGCAGATTGGTACGATCACTTATTGAGTTTTATGTAAAATGATAGAGACGACACAGTATTATCCGTAATGTCACGAAAATATCTATAATTCACATTTCACGAATTACTGATTTTTCTTTTATTCTTATTGTTACTTTACATCACCCTTGAAAAATTTGAATATAACTGAATTCTGTAGAACATAAATCTTTTAATTAACTTTCTAATATTCACAGATCGTTCTCTCTGGCCTTTTGGCCCTGGTTTCCGCCGCACCTCCCAAGGCAGCTTCGGGATCTCTAAAGGAAATTCCAATCATCAAATATGACAACACAATCAGTCATGATGGAGTCTACAAGTTCAGGTAAATTGTTTATATTACGCCAGAAGGAAAACTTTAATTCTCTTACTTATTTCCACAGTATGAACGTCATCTCATAATCTCCGCGCAGAATGTATGAATAAATATCCTGTGATTCAGATGAAAAGGCATAACTTTAAATTCATACCTGTGTTGTTCCGATTAATAAAATGGGGTCTCGAAGGACAAATTATATTTGTTATTAAAGTGCTGGAATTATTAAATAAAAATTGCATATTTTACGATAATTGGCATTCCGTTAGATAAAAACCTATTCGGCTGAAAAATTTCGTAACTTTTACGTTACTCAAACTTGTTTGACTCAAAATTTTGTCGTCATTTCTAATAAATAGTGCCGTTTTTGCTGAAATCCTGTTTAGCGGAAGAATTTTACCTATAAATTTGACGTTCCTCCCAATTCTCATTTCAGATGAAGTATAAAGTTTCTTTTAGAAATTTACGCATGAAATATACGTGAGTTGATCAAGTTTTGGCTGTCTTGATTGATTTGGTTGAGAATTTTACACTGTTTATGGCGGTTTAAAATTTAGCTGACTAGTCCATGCAGACTCATGAATTTGAAGCCTTTACATCAATTGTTACCGATCTGGATGACTGTTACCTGTTCGAAGAGATCTCGCTTTAATTGTGTAGCTTACTTTACAATAGAACCCAGCTAATCCGAAATTTTAGGTAATCTGAACTGAAATTTCGAAATGGGGGAAAAAGTCCACAGATTTCTAAACTTAAGAGAAGTAAACAAGGAAAACTAATTTGGCAACGAAAAATGGTTTCACTAAGTTTTTAACAGCTCAAATAAATTACAGATTTTAAGAAACGAAATTACAGCAAGAAAAATAGTTTTACAAAGTTTAGAATTACAGCTTTCTTTGGTATTTTGTTACCTAGAGATCAGTTTATTACAAATGCCAACTCGTCTTTTCACTTTACAAAATCGGCCAATTTTCTCTGGCGTAGTGATGTGAATCTGCACGATGAGGTGATATTACGCCACATCCTCATGAATATGCCTACAGTATATTCTAGTAACGATTTCGAACAATCCGAAAGTTTTCAAAACTGGTCACAGTGTCTATTATTTCGGCTGGCGGGGTTCTACTATATTTTGAAATGTGACGTCTTCCAACATAATTCGTGCTCAACAAAATGTCTGGTTTTGTCTTATAAATTCATTTTGGCTGAAGAAGTTGTTGTCATTCACAATTTATACCTATTACGAATTCATTCTGCTTGGGAGACAATTTTGCGCTGTTCAATATATTCAGAATTACATTTTACCACACATGAAGCTGATGTCGCATTTTAAGATGGTTTAAATTATGAAACCAAAGCTCTGTTCACAAATGAATGAGAAGATACGCACTTAAAGTGATCCAGATAAAGAACAGAATATGCAATGCTTGTTCCAGCTATGAGGGTGGAGATGGAACCAAGGTGGAGGAGTCTGGACAACCGAACGGTGAGATTGAAGCAGTTCGAGGCAGCTTCAGTTTTGTTGGCCTGGATGGACAGACATATTCCGTCACCTACACAGCCGACGAGAACGGATTCGTGCCCCAGGCTGCCCATCTGCCGTTGCCGCCTCCCATTCCCGAGGCCATTCAGAGATCCATCGAGTACAATTTGGCTCACCCTGAGGAAGACAAGAGCCAGAAGTAACTACGATCGCCACGATAGACTGCTTTTGAAGATGTCCTTGAGCTTCGGGTGCTCGACAGGATGCACTCGATGTTTCGACGATAGCTTGGCCCTTATTTTCCTATGTAAATATATGACTCTATGCATTCTAATCTATGTAACAAACTTACTTCAATAATAAATTCTTTATGTATTTTTTGACATAGATCTGCGTCTTTCTCTTCATTGGGTAAGTGGGAGGGTAAATTTGAAATTTACCGTCACATAAAAGTGCAATCCCTTCCCTTGTTCGTCTTGTATTCCTCCTGTTGGCCTTGTATTTCCCTTGTGCTCTTTCTGTTCTCCTTATTCTTTTGTATTCCTCTTTTTATTCTTCCATTTCCATTTTTCTCTTCTATTCCTCTTTTCCCCCCTGTATTCCGCTTGTTCCCTCGTCTTCCTCTCGTTCTCCTTGTATTACCTTGTAATCCTTGTAATCCCCTTGTTCTCCTTGTATACCTCTTGTTTTCATTTTCTTTCCTTTCTTCCGCTTTTCCCCCGTGTTTTCCTTCTTGTTATCTTTCCATTGTTCTACTTGTTTTTCACTGGTTACTATGTATTCCTGTTATTTTAATTGTCTTCCCGTTATCCTTTTATTCTCCTTGTTTTCCTTGGATTCTTCTTGTTTCATTTCTACGTAAAGATATGCTGCCTAGTAGAGGTATTAAATTTCAAAATATACCGTCGTAAATTCGAACAAATTACAATGTAGGCATACCATAAAATGTTATAATGAACCTCATATTGGTTTACCATCTGTCCAATCGCAATATCTCTTTGTATCTGTAACTGGCGCGGTCTAAATAATCCTGTACTCCAAGGTGCATTCTGTCGATTTACGAAAATATAACTTCGCTCAAAGCAGATATAATCCAGCAACTTTATTTTACCTACTAGTTAACTTAAAAGTGTGCTTTGAGCATATTTATGCGTTTGAGAAATATGTCAATATTTATGTGTAGGCCTCCTCTATTTCCCTGCAAAAATGTAGGGCACCGCTATACTAAGACTGTTTACATTTCATTGATAGTTTATATCAATGGATAAATTACGTCTGTAAACAACTGGAATCAAATTAAAACGTCATCGTAATGGATGCAATGTGAGGAGTACCGATAAAAACAACACGGTTTGAAAGTGAATGACAACTGGAGAGAGTACGCCCTAAAAACTTTCGGAATGGAGAACTCCCAAGTCTAAAGGCTGGTTCATAATAATCCGGGAACGAGAACCAGAATGAAAACGAGAATCAGAGGACGTGAATATGAAAATTTTTGATTCACAATAAACCGAGAACGTAGACGACTATGCATATCGATATGTATGACAATAACGATATGTAAAGTCGATATTACGCATTCTGATGTTATCTGTGTATAATTAACCAATGGCGTTCTCTCATGAGTACAAGGCAGTCAACATAAACACAGGTTAAACAATTTCGAAATTTCAACTGAAACATTTCATTAGGTACGGTACTATAAACATGCCCATGCATCTTTATTATCACAACCTATTTTAAGTCTACCATAACGTAAAATAATTAGAGAAGAAACATATGTAATAGAACAAAAATGAACACAACAGTAGTTATTGAATTGAAGCGTGAATATGTAGTATGTAATACAACCAATACAGTAGACTAATAAAATATGATTCGCTTCCGATCGTTGTTCAAAGATGCAGCTATTGAAAGCCACGTATTCTCCTTCATTTTCTCATCTTTATACGAGGCGCGCCGCTTATCGTAAAAGTGAGGATTTTCCTCAACACTCAATATTAGAATCTCATCAAATAAAATTTGCTCCATGATGCACAGCACAGAACAAAATAATGCATAGGTTATGTCACGGTCTTCTTGCTACAAAATATACGACGACAAAATAGCTTTTAGATGGCAATAGAATGAATCTAGTGGGCTGTGATTGGAAACGTGAACGCCAAAGTTGAAACTTGGCCAACTCTCCGTTCCCGATCTCGGACTCCGACATGCTTTTCGTTAATTGTGAATGCTCAAATTTAAATGTATACATTTTAACAATTTTACCGTTTTCGTTTTCGTTCCAATTCTCGTTTCCGGTTTATTGTGTACCAGCCTTAAGGGTACGTACAAGACGAAACCTGGTTGGTTATCGAGCTATCGCTCATAATCTAGCCCTAGCTGGTCGCTGGGCAGAAAATCGAGGTGTACAAGACGGAGTCTGGTTGATTACCGAGTTGGTCGCTCGTAACCTAGCTGGTTGCTGGGCAGAAAGTTGGGGTGATCAGTACGAAGTTTGTTTGCGCCTGTCAGTCATTGTAGCTGAACTTACCCTGCTTTTTAAATATTCCTTTTAAAAGCAATAAGAATTTTTTAAAGTACCAGGATGGACTGTATTGATTTTCAGAATCTCCTGAACGTACTATCTTAGATATTTGGGCACTTTCAGTGCGGAAATAATTCCACTTTTCTGGAGAGCGTCTTCTGCCATAACAAAACCCTTTCATTAAATCCCATAGGCTATAGTTCACTATGATGCAAATAGAACATGGATTAAATAATATGTATTGATTGCGAAAAGGTCAGTATCGATAATTACTCGTATATTGTTTCTAAAATCGTCACTTTCTGTAAAATATCAGTCATTCATTTACAAAGTCACTTATTATTGGTATGCATTCTACATCACTTCATTCTACTGCCGAGATCAAGAAAGCATGGGGCTCTACTTCCATGCCCCTCCAAGTGCTTTTATGGCATGTGAATTGGCTACCTTTACCTTTATTAGTATCCATTTCAACTCCTACTTCATCTCACAATTTCACAATAAGATATGGGCTTTGGTGGTCGGATTGAGCCTGATTCCAAAATTTTTAAACACTGATTATCCTACCGAAAAATTGTTTTTAGAATATTATTTAAAGTCTTGAAAATACATCAAATTTATATCAATGAATTATTAAATGTTATACACAAAAATTACACATATTTCAGATCATATAGGCTACAACAAACACAAAACCAAAGGCCTGGATACTCTACGTTTCTTTGAACCCAAGTGTTTAACGAGCACTGCTTTCAAAAATAGTAATAATATCTGCCCTAGAATTTATAAGAAATTAATAAAGAAATTTGCACATCTATTTACCTCCAACAGTTTGAAATTTAAAAATGTATGTAAGCAATTTGTTATGAATAATGATTGATTTTTAGATGTTATTATATTGTATTTTATGCGTCTACATTTATTATGTATCGAATCCTCCTCTAAACATGAGAACACCCGCTTTTAGGGGAGTGCTAGAATGTTGTAAATTAACAATTTCTTGGTATTGTATTTTTCTGGCAATAAACATTATTATTATTATTATTATTATTATTATTATTATCATCATCATCATCATTTGAAATTAATCTTTCCCAATCCATTATACGCGTCGAAATGGATAGCAATAGGCGTTTAGTACGTGAGGAAGTTCTACGAACTCCCAGGACGCATGCACAGTAACCACATTTAGGTCGCTGGTAGTTGGAAAAATGAAGGGATCCATTCTACCGTCTACCAGCGGGCTACCAGGCTAGGTAGCAGTCGATCGAAGACGCCTCGTCTTGTACGTCTCCATTGCTTAATATTCGGGTATTCCTTCCAGTCAGGTAACCAGTCAGGCCACGAGCTACCTATCAGACTCCGTCTTGCACGTACCCTAAGACTTTCAGTACACCCTCCTCAAATTTAAAGTCATCTGCGCTACTACTTTACCTCATGTCTATCCATATATGTAACTTGAAGCAGTAATTAGGAGAGGGAGAGACCGATTTATTAGCGAAGTGATATCTCCATATTTTTATTACATGTATTCGCGGGGATGTTCTGGCGACTTCGTTAGAATTAGCTTCCCCACACATTGAAGCAGTAATTAGGAGAGGGAGAGACCGATTTATTAGCGAAATGATATCTCCATATTTTTATTACATGTATTCGCGGGGATGTTCTGGCGACTTCGTTAGAATTAGCTTCCCCACACAGGTGTTTCGTCACTTGTCAGCATCGGACAGATTTAGGGCCACCTTGAGCGGGGTTTCGTATAGAGACTCGATGAAGCATAAAATCCTAAAGTCGGACTGGACCCGTGGGAAAGATACTGCCAAGCTTGGGTTTTCCAAAGAACGGGTATTCTTGTGAGATATACAAACTAATTTGATGTTATGGGAAATCCAAAGTTTAAATTTAGAGATGACATATTTCGCGCCCAATAAGGAGAGATCTTGGTTTAGCTTATGAGGTCACTTTGGACCAATAGAGAATAGATTTTAGGCCGGTTGAGTGACGTAGTTTTTAACCAATAGGATAGTTAGTTTTAGCGTAGGATAGGTTTTTATAAATAAGGGTGACGGGGAGCGGAGATCATCAATCACAAGATCTCATCGTGTCGGCGGCCCTACATACAGCGCCACAATCACAAGATCTCATCATGTCGGCGGCCCTACATACAGGGCACAATAACTACTTCGTTTTGTGTCGACAGGACGACGACTTCTTTTCGTGTCGACGGCACGACACACTGAGTTTTTTTGGTGTCGGCGGCCCAACTTAATAGTCTTTCTTCAGGCGAAGACTCGATAGATTGAACTTTGTCATCGGCGAGACTACTCGCCAACGTTTAGGAGCTTCGATCATAGTGTACGGGACAGAGTATCGAATTTATAGTATCGGACAGAGCTTATTCAGAGCTGCAACAGAGTCGATACAGAATTGCGACCAACGATTGAATTATAAGTCAGCCGGAAATACATACTCTAGGGTTTACCAAGTGAATACGACGATAAACTTATAGTTTTGGAGTTTACACTGCCTTTTATATAAGTAGCCGGCTTGGTATCATTCCCGACATCATCCTATACCACAACAGTACCTCGGCTACCCTGAGTGAATCTCACGCAACACCGAGACGCACCCACCCTCAAATGGCGCCCAACGTGTGGTCACAATAACCACTCACCCTCAAATGGCGTCCAACGTGGGGCCCGATAACCACCCACACCCTCAAACTTTCGACTCGGTCATTTCCGGACCAGGGTTCCTTATCTCAAATTGATACATGTGACCTTCGCCATCATCCCTGAAAGTTTGTAACACCACCTCGGAAACACCCTGTATATATATATATATATGTTGATGTATATATATTTACGTCACAGCACTTCTTTACATGAATGGTGTACCTCACATTTCTCTCTATCCGTTGCCACCATTAACACATTACATTAACACATTATTAGCAGTAAACTTCTACACAAATACTCCAATTTACACTATGCACCTTTTTATTACTCGGTCTAATCTCCCCTTCAATATTTATCCTGTATGTCCTTTGCAATTCTCTATTTGTTTACTAATCCTAATATCTCTGAATATTAATATATACTGTAGGGTATTTCAAAAGTCAATTCAAACATTAAACCGCTATAAATATTATAATATTTGAGATAGGGAAAAAACAAAAACATCACAGTATTGGGAAAACAACGGGGTTTTTAAAAAATTGGGAAGATGTCCGCCGTTCTCTTCTTCAACGTACAGCATTCTGTTTGCGACACCATGCACAGCACTTTGCAGATAATATGTTGGAATATTGGCAATTTCTTGCGAGATGGCATCTTTCAGTTGCAGTAGGGTTGTTGGATGTGTCGTGAAAACTCGTTCTTTAAGGTAACCCCACAACCAAATTTTGGACGGATTGAAATCTGGAGATTGCAGAGATCACATTGTTGGAAAGTGCCTACTGATGACTTTGGTCGGAAAACTAACTTCAATTAAGCGTGTTAACTCAACCATTAATTTTTAGTAGGCTATTTTACGACGCTTTATCAACATCTTAGGTTATTTAGCGTCTGAATGAGATGACATTGATAATGCCGGTGAAATGAGTCCGGAGTCCGGCACCGAAAGTTACCCAGCATTTGCTCATATTGGGTTGAGGGAAAACTCCGGAAATAACCTCAACCAGGTAACTTGCACCGACCGGGAATCGAACCCGGGCCACCTGGCTAGTTTCCCGCTCAGACGCGCCAACCGTTACTCTACAGGTAAGATGGGTTCAAAATTATATCTACATTTGAGGGGCCCATGCCACAAAAATTAATGTTTGTAGAAGAAGATTTTTTAAGTTGTTGCTTCTCCTACGTAAAGTACTATACGCATAGACTATTACATGCAATGAGGTCAATGATTATTAAAAATAATGCTCATGTATAGCTACATACATCATGGATAGTGTCGAGTCACTTACACAGTTCTCAAACAATCGAGTTGATTACTTACAGAATGCTATCATGGTAAGCTAGTTGGTTGTTTTAAGGCAGCACGTGTCGATTGAATACCGGTTATTATTTTATTAAAGCAATAAATAGTCGTACATTTGCTAGTAAATGTGACCTTTTCCAGTCATTGTTCTAGGCTTTGACACTGAAATCAAACAAATAAAGAACTATAACATTACACTAGGAGGAGGCCTTTGCCCTCAACGCGACATGTTTAGGCTAACCATTTCATATATCATTTCAATATTACACTGTCTTTATGCACTTTCTCAGGTACAACAGATTTGTTTCGTCTCACGTACTGTCTACCACTGTTTCTTAATATCTGACATTCATTATCCTTCAGCTGATTTGTATTGCGAGGACGTTTCTTCGCAGAAACTATGCAATTTCTTTTCTCCAAGTGATTAAAATTGCTACACAATTCCTCCATACTGTCAACGATATAAATATGAGACAGTACATAGCATCTAATTGAGTGGCTGCATACGACTCCGCCAATCAGTCACTGTTCTATGAAGCCAAAACACAGTGTGGCATGGACCTTTATTCCACAAAGGTTCTCTCTTCAAGTGAAGAAGAGGCATTTATAAATGCTTACCATGTCCGGTAGACACATGCCACAAGACTGGAATATCATAAAATAGGTACTAGATCAGTCTTGTGATGGCGACTAATAATTGTGGGCGAGAGCTATTTTATGCCCGCTGCGCGCGCGCGGAGCTCTTTTACCTGTAAACATTGCTAAAGGATGTACAGATCTTAGAACACAGCGCAAAATGACGGGACGGAAGCGCTTAAAGCTTTCAAGGAAGAGTGGAAGATACAATATTTATGCTTCGAACATGGTAATGAAGTCCAGTGTTTGTTGTGCAAAAAAAAAAAAAAGATATATATATATATATATCATTTGCAAAAAAAGGAACATAAAACGACATTATGAGACTCAACATGAAAATAATATAGGCATTATTCAGGAGAAGAGAGAAATAAATTCATTTCGGAATTGACATCGAAGGTAAATTAATTTACATTTGGGTCAGTAGATTGTATCTAGATTTCTTTTATTTCTTTATTTTTAATGTATTGTTGATGTTTTATTTGTTGCTTGGTTCTGAATATTTACTTTTATTAGACTACGTGTTTCTTTAATTTAGAAATAATATTTTATCTTTGATTGCACTTTAACTTATACTATTACTAAGCTCAAAATGCTTTTTCACTTTTATTCCAATAACTATTTTCAGGATTTTCAGCAAATATGAACTAAACATTTTGAAAACTATTAGACCTAATTGCACCAAATTTTGTACAGATGATATTATTGTAGATTTGTTTATATAGTTTAAATTTCACAAATTTTGGCCGAAATTGTGGAAGTTTTATTTTTTTATTTTATTTTATTGGGTTACTTTACGACGCTGTATCAACATCTAGGTTATTTAGCGTCTGAATGAAATGAAGGTGATAATGCCGCTAAAATGAGTCCGGGGTCCAGCACCGAAAGTTACCCAGTATTTGCTCGTATTGGGTTGAGGGAAAACCCCGGAAAAGAACCTCAAACAGGTAACTTGCCCCGACCGGGATTCGAACCCGGGCCACCTGGTTTCGCGGCCAGACGCGCTGACCGTTACTCCAAAGGTATGGAATGAATGTTTTAAAAGTCATACATATCCCCTTAAATGATCGACCCCAAAAATTACGATGGCTCTCAATATTTTAATTTAATCGATTTGTTTTTTTCGTAGTAGAAAAGTTTTCCGGGATAAAGGGAAGAACTTCTTTCTTGGACGTGAAAGGAGCAAGACGTGTCCTGAGGCCTTCTGATTGGCTTTGTCATCGAACAACAGATGACGGCGTCTTGCCATCCTAACGGCCAACTCCTCCTCGCCCCGTTCCGTGATCAATTGATCAAACTCAGCCCCCCTCGCGTATGTGGTACCTAAGAGGTTACGTCCAATTTCGGCTTCCCCTTCAAAATTTTCTAGAGCTCCTTCAGGGGAGCAGCGTAACCCGGAGTGAGACTAGTGGCCAACAGGCTTGGAGCTCACATATTTAGTTTTGTACAGCCCCCAACCCCTTGCAAGGACGCGTTTTGCGTACCTTTTAAATTTTCCTCCCAATTCTCCTTCGATTTTTCGATTTCGAACGCAGACTGTAATCGGCACACGCAGTAGAACCAGCCGCACCAGCAATAGACATCACTGAAGATGTTCACCGCAGCAGTGAACGAAACGTTTGGTCTCACAACCAACAGACCACGGCCTCATAGCCCGGAAAACTTTTCTACTATTGACGCCGGCCGTGAAAGCCTACACTCCAATATATGTTCTTTCGTGTTACGTGCATCTCACAAATCACTCTAAGAAAACTCATTACATAAACACGACTGGAGAGTAAGGACTACATTTTCACAATTACACAATCAATATACTCTATTTCAATCGATATTGCCATTATTATTTTTTCAACAAATACTGGAAAATACTTAGAGATCACACACGTCGAACAGGTAGACCCTATTAGTTTCTCCTAACCAATGAAGTGAATTATTTACATAATAAATAATTGCTTTTAACAATAAAATTGTTTATATACAATTAACTTTTCCTAGTTCCCTTTTTGTTCCTAAAAACCCCTTCCCTTTGCGATTTGTTTATATATGTACATGTATATTAAATAACTTAGTAATTAGATCTATTACATAGCCAGAAATTTAGTAACGCAAGTTATTGTAATAATTACTGCCTTTATTCGATGTGCTGTATATGCATGTACATCCCTGTTGTCTACGTTACGACGCAATGTAGTGGATGCGCTATGCGTCCGTGATCAAGGTCGAGCTCTTCTACCATGATTGGGAGCTAATATCATCTCATTCCTGTACTAGATGGTAAGATGTGTCAGATTATCGAAGAACCTAGACATCGATAGGAATGTGGCATCGGCCCCTTTTCCACTGAGGCCCCTAATTTTTTCCTGTATGTGATCGGCTCAAGTGTTTATTAACAACACATGAAAGATTAATATAAGTCATTGTAGAGGAGATAGTTACTCATATGATCAAAGAATAAACAAACAAAGTAACAAACAAACAAACAAACAAAACAAAACAAATAAACAAACAAATAAATAAATAAACAAATAAATAAATAAATATAAATAAATAAATATAAATAAATAAATAACTAAATTAATTAATTAATTAACCGTTCCGTGCACTTGGATATCAAACAATTCAATTCAAATATTCCAAATATTCTGCAAGTATGCATGATAAATACACTAAATTCACTTATTTCAGGAAAATAATACAACATAAAATAACAGGATCTGTAGAATACATTGGGCACTCTCATTAAGCAATGTATTATATGATATTTTATTCATATTACTCTACGTCAAGGCGAATTGCCTGAAGATTTTACGGTGGCGGTGTTGCTGCCAATATCGAAGACAAATGCCAAGAAATGTAAGGAGTTCAGGACTATCAGTGCAATATCGCATTCGGCGAAGATTCTCTTGCGAATACAGAATCGACCTTTATATTCTAAGATGGAAGGACAGTTAGAAGAAGAGCAGTTTGGCTTCAGAAAAGGAAAAGGCACGAGAGATGCAACTGGACTACTACGACCAATCGGCGAACGATACCTAGAGAAGGTTAAAGAAGTGTATAAATATTTGTGGACCTAGAAAAGGCGTTTGACAGAGTGGATTGGAACAAACTGATGAATATCCTGAAGAAAATAAGTTTGGATTGGAAAGAGAGGAGGCTGTATATGGAACAACGAGTCAAAAGCAGGATAGAAGAATAAATGCCAGAAGGAAGTGAAATAGGGGGAGGAACACGACAAGGATGCCCTTTATCAGCTACCCTGTTCAACATCTAATTAGAGGATTTGGTGAAGAACTGTTTTTAGAACATAGGAGGGGTAAAAGTAGGAGGAAGAAGAATAAAGTGCATAACCTTTGCTAATGATACGGCGTTTTTAGCAAAAGAGGAGACGTTACTAAGGGATATGCTCCTGGAGCTAAATGACAGCTGTGAGCAGTATGGAATGAAGATAAGTGCAAACGAGACGAGGACTATGGTTGTTGCAAGAAAAATAAATAAGGTAAAATTGCGAATTCTAAATGAGGCAGTAGAGCAAGTGGACAGCTTCAGATACTTGGGATGCACTATAACCAGTAACATGAGCTGAAGCCAGGAAGTCAAAAGGAGGATAGCGATGGCAAAGAAAGCTTTTAATAGAAAAAGGACCATCTTCTGCGGACTTCTGGAAAAAGACTAAGGAAGAGAGTAGTGAAGTGCTTTGTATGGAGTAGAAATGTGAACATTACGACGAAATGAATAGAAACGAATAGAAGTATTCGGAAAGTAGATATGGAGAAGAATGAAGCGTCGTAAATTGAACAGACAGAATAAGAAATGAACTTGTGCTGGAAAAAGCGGGTGAATAACAATGATGCTGAAACTGATCAGAAAGAGAAAAAGGAATTGGTTGGGTCACTGACTGACTCATGTGTCAAAAATAATTGTGTTACCATCAATATTTATATTTTAAATGTAAAAATAATTGAGGCGGTAGCCGGAAAAAGGGCCCATAAGCAAAAGTCATTTTTCGAGAAAACAATGATTGAAAAATTTATTTGTATATCATTGCGATTGGGATGCACTTTTATTAAGATAACAATTTTCATACTGTTACAATAATATTTGTCTACAAGTTTTTGTTAAATAATATATTCCGACTTTAATAGTGTTAATAAAATAATATATTTTATTGAAGCATTTTATAGGCCCTTTTTCCAGAGAACAAGTTTATTTTATCAAAATACTTTCAATATGACTATATTTTAGCAAAATTTCATATCAGCATTGAGCAACGCACATTACAGAGGTTTACGATTTCATAATCATTTTAGTAAAATTATATTTCTTACATATATCTCGTAGTTACGTCATAAATTATACTGAATACTTAAGAATCAAGAATGTCTATTGGGTACAGAATTCAGATTACAAGTTATTTAATATTGATCTAGAATGGATTCACACTCAGTGCAGTTTACACTTCAGTGCACATCCTGGATGGACTCACACTCACTTTGGGAATCATCTAAGTACATTGATGTTTTCTCCCAATCTAACTTTTCTATCTTCAATATGTTTTGCACTTTACATTCAGTTTTTCACCAGTCTTCCCTTTGTAATAATCGCAGGATAACCCAAAGAGAATCTTGATATTTAGATTTGGGTTAGTGGACAATAATAGATCTTGCTATGTGGAATCGATTGTAGGTATGACTGCAGTAAATCCCATTATATTGTTGTTCATTTTATATGGTCTGTTTTCATGGGAACTCCTTTTTCCCTCAAATCTTTCACCTTTTAATATTTTCACTTGTATTACTCTCAGTCTTTTGGCAAACATTTTGAAGATTCCCAAAATCATTTGACGACACACCTCTTGCTGAACACCACTTCGACGCAGAGAATAATGTCCATGCATTTTCACGACTTACTTTTGGATTTTAAGTTTTTATGACTAGTAGATTTTTTTTACAAGCCTGCCACTGTAGCATCGTGCAGTAACTTTGTTTGCCCACTGTAAAATATTTCGAAGAGATCTTTCCGTTCATCAGCAGTGAACTTGGAGAAACATTCCTTCTGGCAGCAGGAGGTAATGGGTTCAAAACTTACCTTCAACAATAGCACCTTTCGAAGTTACATAAGTGATATCATGTTGTTTATTCATTTTTCTGTCTTCCCGTTTTAAGTTCATTTTCATGTCCAGTCTCCTGTTTTTTCGTTTATGTTCATTTCATCCCATTTTGAAACAATTCAGATCGTACACAGATCACAACTGTTACACGCAACACAATTATACTGCTTGCAGTGCCTGCCTCAAACTGTCTGTGTCCATGTTTGCTGCATTCCACAACTATGCAAGAGTGCATGGGTTCATTCAATTAGCTATCCTGCCCTCTATGTACAAGATATTGAAAAAAAACTACGTAAGCAAGTAGATTTTAACACGGAGAATCGAATTAAACATTTTCCCGAAAAAGGGCCTATAGACCCATGGGCCCCTTTTCCGGCTACCGCCTCAATTGATCAGTTATCAGCAATTGAAGCCTAGCCCCGAATAGGGATCTAAGTGTCACAGTCGTCGAAAACGAATTATTATTAGTGAAATAGGAATCTATTATAGTTTCTATATTATATGGACACATCTATCGGTAGCTATGGCAACTACATCAGGTTGAAATTCCGAAGCTAAAGTTCGTTCGTTGTGGAAGACGGATCTAGCTCCAGTTAGTTTTTCTGAAATTTCTAAAAAAAATAGATTTGGATCTTAGACCCCTATTCGGGGCAAGGCTTCAATTATCAAGCACTGACATTTCCATTGTAGTTATTAAGTTCAGAAATTCTGTACTTTGTAATTTTATGAAGTTAATTTGTCTTTTCAACTTCAAATTTATTTTTCATAATTCAAAAATCCTTCAATAACATATCCATAAAGAATATAATACAAAATAAAAGCCATTTTGCACAATAGGCCCAAAAGAATATGTGAGGTGACTAGTAACCGCAGGTATACAACCAAAGCTGACAAAAAAGGGTATTCAGTCCAGGGTTAAAACAAGTTTTAGGCGAAGATGGCGGATAGGGACTCTTTTATCTTCTGAGCAACTTTAAATTTATATTTATGCCAAGAAATGGAAAGAAGTATACAAACGAAGAAAAATTCCAAATTATGTAAGTACTATATTTCATTCCTCAAATTCCTTGAAACTATAAAAGAAGCAAGACCAGCAACTGAAATTTTTAGCTCAAAAAAAAAAAAAATCCACATGTCCTGGATTTGAGGAATCATATGAATATATTTATTGAACATTATTGCCTAGCGGAGTGGTAGAGGGCTGGCCTTGCATTCGGGAGGTCCGGGGTTCGATCCCAGGGGCCGGCAATCCTAACTGAGGTTTTTCATGGTTTCCTCAGTTATTTCCAGGCAAATGCCGGGATTGTACCTCTTAAAAGTCCGGCCATGGACGGCGATCCTTCTCTTAATCCTTTCGTATGTGTGAGTGAATGATGTGTAATGTCTTAAATGTTTGTGTTGTATAGGAGGTGGCCCTGGCATTGAGCTGTTCCCTCGTCCGGGAGGCCCTCCATGTCCTTGTATGGTCAAAAAAGTATGTATGTGATCCATAGATTAATTCCTCTCCCGACAGGTCGCGGCCCTGTAAGGCCCGTGTGGCGTGGGTCGTGTAAATGAACCTAAAAGGGAGAGGTTAAACTACGGGAAAGAAAGAAAGAAAGAAAGAAAGAAAGAAAGAAAGAAAGAAAGAAAGAAAGAAAGAACATTATTGCAATTACATGTGATACAATTATAAGAATAATTATCATGTACCTGCAATTCACTGTAACGTATTTGCTATAATGAACTGTACACAGAGCACTGGGCGTGTAGGGTTCCTGCACCGTTTTAAATGCCTGTTTATGAATATTATAACCATATGAAAGCTGAATTTGAGAGGAATTGAAGGGTTCAGAGCCATATTGGGCCAAGCGTCATTTATTAAAAACGGAGAAAGCAAGGGTTAAAATTAAGTGAATATCATAGTTTAATGAAGATTGATATATCATTTAGTTTTAATGTGTGTACTTTATATTACTTGCTATATGTTTCCATTGAATTATGTAATAACTAAATTTTAACCCTTGTTTTCTACGGTTTTAGTAAATGGCGCTTGGCCCATATAGAACTCATTCAGAAAACCCCAAAATTCAAGTCAAATATTTATATAGTGTTCGTGGACTGTAAACTACAAGACTTAAAGCCAGTGAACTATATATGGCAATTAAGAACTCAGTGTGAAAATAGGTATAAGTGTATGTGTTTCCAAGTTTAAGACGGAATTGACTGCCTGATATTGATTTCTATTGAAGTTTTGATCGATCTCAAGCCACAGAGCTCTCGAAATAATTATGAAATTTTTATTGAAAAAAAAAAAAAGACACACTCATGACCTCATTGGGAATCGATACCATAACCTGAATTTGGAGCGTAGTGCCTTAATAATTATGTTATCGCGTGTCTTTCTGAAGTAGCTGAAACGAATAACATTATTTTATAATAAGGAAACGTAATATATGTTACCTTCATGACACTAATTTGTTTCTATGTTAATGTTTTAACTTAATTTTATTTAATGGGACTGATTTTCTAAAATATAATTGGCATAAAATTCATCTGCGAAGATTGATTTGCTGGTACTTACTGCAGGCCTATTTATTATGAATGAAAATTATCTGAGATATTCTGAATTCTATTCTTATGTTAGTGTTTATTTCTGTAGAATGGTTGAATCTATTTCCTAAAGCATTATTACTGGTCGTTACTATTATAGTAATAGTAATAATAATAATAATAATAATAATAATAATAATATTATTATTATTATTATTATTATTATTATTATTATTATTACTAGAGACCGGATTTTGGAATTTCTCTTTCGAGAATCTTTCCTTCCCCACTCTGTCCTAGGGTACTGATCGACATGATTTTTGTCGTCACACTCTCCCTAGCTGAAGAGGCGAATTGAAGCCGAAACAGAGAAAAGCGCAAAACAATATTGAGTTTGTACTCATAATTTTACAAGTTTGTGTTTTTCACGGGTCATTGCCAAAGGTTGATTCCTTTGACTGCTTTGGACTGGTGTCCTTTTGCAGTCTTTGGTTTTACCAAAGGCTTTTGTCCTGTATAACACAAAATGGGTTTGTTTTCTGTCCCCCAGTTTGCGCATCTCAGGTTTCGAACTATTCGGTTCTCATTAGCACGACGAAGGAGTCGTGGAACGGTAATTTTGTCAGAGAAATTCCAAATTGTAGAATTTAATACACCTCACAAATGCCGATTTGCCTTTTGACTTACGTCTTTTGGCTTCGCAAATGTTTGGAAAATTTTTCTTCAAAAGAGGACAAAAAAGGGAAAGTTACAGCAAAAAAAAAAAAAAGGACTTGAAAAAAGGACTATATTACTCCCCAAAACACACTTCAGCACATACATGGATATACATGGCACACACAATCTTACATTTATCTCTTAATAACATAAGGAAAGTGTTGTATTTGATATGGTTCAAAAAGGACTACATTACTCCCTCAAAGGGTGCTATTTTAATTGAAAACACACTTCAGCGCATTCATGGATACACATAGCACACACGAACTTATATTTATCGCTTCACAACGTAAGGAAAGTGTAGTATTTGATCACATTCAACATTTTAATGTGTTTCGACATAATTCTGTCTCTTTGAATGCAGAATATATTTATAAACAGACAATAAACGCTTAACATCAATTGAAACCAAAGGTAAAAATTTTCTTTTTATCCTGAACTCTAAATCAACAGACTTTATTAGTTTTTCAATGTCTGGAATCATAAGAAGAACGATATTTATTTTCGCTTGCTCAGGAAGCTATAGGCCTATCAGAAAAAAAAATATATACAGAAAAATTACCTAAATGTTTGCGATATTGTCAAAAAAGAACCAAAATAAGAGATGTTTTTAAAAAGGGGGAAAAATGGAATATAGACTGAAAAGGGGGAAAAAAGGGAAGACAAAACCACATATTTTGGTCGGTGGAAGATAGTTTTGAACATCGTAATTAAATATTTCACGTTTCGTGTTGAAATAAAAAAGAGATTCCCTTTAAAATCTGGTCTCTAATTATTACTATAATAGTAAACGATTGTGTGAAACTAAAATTGCACTGACGTCATTGAAATGGTTGCGTCATATTCTACGAAGAACAATGTGAACTGGCCTAGTTCCATACACTATTGGAATTCGCTTATTTACATAACTCGGAATTACATAACCTACTTGGAATAGTTCATTATAATCCGTAGGGGTTACAATATATTAAACAAAATAATGTTGTTCAGTTGTGCTTTGGCATGGAAGCGATACAGACGCGTGCACAATACATGCATAACTGTAGAAAGTTAACATAAGCTAGGATAACTAACAATAATAATACTAGGACATTCGAAAAGTAATGGCAACATAGTTACTGTTTCAAGCTAAATTTATTTAGGTTACTTTTGGCATTACATTCTTCAAATATAGTTCCCTACCATGTTAGCAAATCCTTGCCAAATCCTTGGGAGATGAAGGACTCCATCTGCAGCATCATTTCTGGATGTGTCTCTCAGTGATTGATCTAAAGCTCTTTGGTTGTCGGCTCTTGATTGAAAGTTAATGCCTCTTTCCATTGAACATTGATTTATAGCACTGTTTCCATTGCTTATCGAATGCCCTAGTATACAGGGTGTTAAAGAAAAGTATCCAATATTTTAGGAGGTGATAGTATGCATCAAAACAAGAAAATAATATCTAATGAACATGGATCCTACGACACATATTTTCTGAGATCTGAACACTTATTTATAGGAGGTGCTCAATGTGACGTCCACTAATATCAATGCATTTCTCTGCCCTACAATACAGCAGACTACCAGATAATCATACCGTAGTTGACACCCCTGGCATTGAATACTGATACGTCGCACAGTGGTCCAAAATCCATATTTAGGAGGACAAACGTAGAAAAATGACAAAATGACATGTAAAAAAATGAAATAAAGCCCTTAAATTATTTTTCCTATATACACTGGATTGATAATCTTAATCAGCCGAGATGGCAGCAGAGTAAGACAAGAAGCCGGCAACACGCCACATTTCGTCACTCAGCATTCTTACTCACCAAGTGCCGCGAGTCTGCCATTTTCTTTGTGCTGTAACTCTTTGTAAGTGGTCGATTCCATTCATATTTGGTATCAACATGTCTAGTAGTTCTTTAGGTATGTAACATTGTTTGTTTTTGTTACATTTAATGTTATTATAGCATGTCAAATTAGCATGAATGGACACGGGACAAAATATAAATGTAACCATTGAGTGCAAACTTGACTAAGGTAGAGAAAAAAAAAAACACCCTTTGTTCCGTCCCAAAATAATTTTTTTTCACTTCCTCGAGTATTTAACTCTATTTTAAATGCAGTCTTAAGGTGCGCAGATGTGCGGAAGTAATAAATTATGCGCACTATTCTTTCCAGGTGCAGTAGTGCAATTTTTCTCGATTACAGTTATTTAAATATCTGTGAACAGAATCTGCTTCCGAAGTGCAATTAGGGAATTCCAGGTGGCAGCTTGTGAATTATGTATCAAATAAGCTTCCCGAGTGCCCAAAAGGTTCAATAGTACGTAAAATATTACATTTTCCCCATAAGGTAATTTATCGTTGGAGAGCAGGAGGATGAAGAATATGAGTTTTCTTTTTAACGAAACGAACATTGTCTTAGTGAACTACTTATTAAATTAGGTTCCCATCGTGATAGTAATGAAAATTTAGAGAAAACGTACCCCTGGAAAAAGTCGTGGCTGCCCAAGAAAGCTTTTCCATCACAGCAAGTATGAGGTCAAAACAAGAACAATCCAGAGAATTAGAGCTTGTATACAAAACATGTTTACTATCTGTAACTACTGTATAAAGTTTCATGAAAATCTGTTAGACAGAAGAAAAGTTACTAATTTTGTTTAAATGCATCCCCCTATAAGGAGCAGTTCCTCTAATACCAACGTAATCAGAGTTTGTACACAAAACAAATGTACTACGTGTAACTACTGTATGAAATTTCATACAAATCTATTACATAGGAGAAAAGTTACTAATTTTGTTCAATTGCGCCCCCTATAAGGGGCAGTTCTACTTATACCAATGTATAATGAGAGTTTGGGTACAAAACATATATGCTACCTGTAACTACTAAGTAAAATTTCATAAAAATATGTTACATACAAGAAAAGTTACTAATTTTGTCTAATTGTGCCCCCTATAAGCGGTAGTTCCTCTTATACCAACGTAATGAGAGCTTGTATACAAAAAATATATGCTACCTGTAACTACTGTGTAAAATTTCATAAAAATATGTTAGATAAGAGAAAAGTTACTAACTTTGTCTAAATGTGCCCCCTATAAGAGGTTGTTCCCCTTATATCATCGTAATCAGAGCTTGTATATAAAACATATATGTTACCTGTAACTACTGTGTAAAATTTCATAAAAGACTGTTAGATAGGAGAAAAGTTACTAATTTTGTCTAATAGCGCCTCCCCCCTATAAGGGGTAGTTCCCCTTATACCAAGGTAATGAGAACTTGTATACAAAACATATATGCTACCCGTAACTACTCTGTAAAATTTCATAAAAATCTGTTAGATAAGAGAAGAGTTACTAATTTTGTCTAATTGCGCCCCCTATAAAGTGTAGTTTCCCTTATACCAACGTAATCAGAGCTTGTATATAAAACATATATGCTACCCGTAACTACTGTGTAAAATTTCATAAAAATATGTTAGATTAGAGAAAAGTTACTAATTTTGTCTAATTGTACCTCCATATAAGGGATAGTTCCCCTTATGCCAACGTAATGAGAGCTTGTATACAAAACGTATATGCTATCCTTAACTACTGTGTAAAATTTCATTAAAATCTGTCGGATATGAAAAAAAAGTTACTAATTTTGTCTAATTGCGCCCCCTATAAGAGGTAGTTTCCCTTATTCTAACGTAATCAGAGCTCGTATACAAAACATATATGGTACTTCTAACCGCTGTGTAAAATTTCATAAAAATCATTGAGATAGGAGAAAAGTTATTAATTTTGTCTAATCCCCCATATAAGGGGTAGTTTTCCTTATACTAACGTAACGAGAGCTGGTACACAAAACATATATGCTACCTGTAACTACTGTGTAAAATGTCATAAAAATCTGTTATGAAGCTGAAAAGTTATTAGTTTGTCAAGTTATTAGTTTGTCCCGCTAAATTTGCATTCTGGACCACTGTGCGTCGCAAGGAATACTGAAAACAAAAGTTTAGTTGCGGATATGAGCGAGGTTCAGCAGAGATGGTGTTGTGAATTTTCGTAATCAGCATGTGTAGGCTGATGAAAATTGCCAATCAGTTGAAGAAACAAGTCATCATCACCGATTCTCAATCAACGTATGGGCAGGCGTTCTTGGTGATAGATCAATAGGGCCATACGTGCTACACAGAGATTAACTAGGGCTCGTTATCAGGACTTTCTTATTATCGTATTAACAATTTCAAAGAGTGCGTAATTCCTTACGCCAAAGAGCAGAAGAATGCATTGTCATGAATGGAAGTGACATTGAGTACCTCTTATGAACAAGTGTTCAGATCTCAGAAAGTATGTGTTGTAGGACCCATGTTTATTAGACATTATTTTCTTGTTTTGATGCAAACTAGCACCTCTTAAAATATTGGATACTTTTTTTAACATCCTGTACATGTGATATCATGTGCACACATACACTATACCATTTAATTATTTTATCTGTGACTCAAAAACAGTTGTTTACCTTTAATCTTTATAGTACATTCTGTTTAATGTATTATTATTGTTATTATTATTATTATTATTATTATTATTATTATTATTATTATTATTATTCCTATTATCAATTACTGCGTGAAAAATATGAAGGAAGCATTAAATGCAACGCAACGTGCAGAATTTTAATGATGGGTAGGAGAGTTCTGGTGCTATTAATCACATGGGAACTTAAGAATGAAAGAGGAATATGCAAATGTGGAAACCTTTGCAGAGATACAGGTGCAAGAGTTAATCCGCGCAATAATTGCAAGCCTGAAATATTTAGATGTTAATACAAGACCGTTATGACCTTGAAATAAAGTCTATGCAATTTCATTCAATGCCAGACAAGTTTATTTTACGTCCTGTTCTTGGAAGACATCCACTAAATTGGTAATGTATAACTTGTTGGAATGCTAACTAGTTAAACGTATTGTGTCCTCCCCGTCAGCTGTTTCGAAACTTACTCTGTAGGTTTGAAAGATTTCTTGTCTCGTCTTTGAAAGTTTAGTTGCTTCTCTAGTTTCAAATTCTGCCACACTGTTAAAGAGTTCCGGACTGTCTGTATAAATACCGGTAGTCTGGTGGTGTTGTTCACACATCAGCACTCCGTTCTCAGAGAAAGGATACCAAGGAAACAGACCTCAGCATCATGATTAAGTTTGTAAGTTACTTCAATTCAGAGATTGTTCTCCTGCTCTTATAGTAGGTTAGGTAGCAACCTCAGCTGCACGCTGAAAATTTGACTTTAGAATCTAGTGGGTTGAAAAAGAAACTTGACGTTGGGGTAATTTTCTCGGAGTACATATGTTGCTTTCTCCTACTACAATTCTTACACATCAAAATCATTCTCTTTTTCGTGCTAGGTTATATGGCTTGTACTTCTTTGTTATTCGTCATAGCAGTATTGTTCGGTTTCTCAATATTTGAATTTTTACTCTTCTATATTGGAACTCTTCAGTGATTTTATATTTGTCACACTAAAATATATTCAGACTAATTAAGCATGTTGTTTCCAATATATCGATGGCTAAGAAATGATACCTCATATGTACAAAAATGGTCATTTATTTTAATTACATAATTAATTAGATTAACTGTATTATTATTATACTCACAAAATTGGAGACTTAACTAATATTTTGTCCTCGAGTAAAACATCATGCAAAGCAGAATCATATATAAAAAGTTTTAATATTTTGAGAAAAAATTATTTTTAGAACAGTTTCCTGATTCACCTGGAAATTTTCAGATACGAGTCATCATTTCTTAGCCATCTATATCGTTTTGTAAACTTTATGACTGCAAATATTTAGCCCTTTCTTTGCTTTCTGATTATACATTTGATCCATAAGGGTGTGATTATCCATTTATATTTAACATTTAATTTCAGTTATATTTACACGACTTCTATTTGATCTCTTCATAGTAATCCAATTTTGTGACACATGTTATCACCGTCACTTATATGACTTCATAGAATTTAATATTAATTTGGTTCTAAGACACTGTTTTATAGCGCACGTTTGAGGCACACATTTTTAAATATATGAAATTTAAATTAGTCTATACAGGCTTCATAGGCCCAACATACTTCGCACTGCAAATAACTACATCAATGTTCCTTCTACATTATTTAATTATTAGAGTTTTGCGCCTGATTTTTCTCGACAATATGTCGTGCGAGGTTTTCTGGATAATTGCACTATTTCATTTATGTATCAGGCATTTACATTTTTAAGAACTTCAGTTCGACTCATCACATTTTATTAAAATATTTTATTAAATTCCTACTCATAGTTCCATAAATATTTTGAAATTTTTGTACTCTGAAGTCTCTATCAGCCTCATTGCTATATTGTATATCATCAAAGACCAATTTTTTAAATTTATTAGGCTGCTATAATATATAGTAATCTTGATGTATGGATTTATTCAGCAATATTATACATATAGATGCACTACACTATCAGAATTTGATCTTAAATCCAATGCACGGTCTTTTGACCGTATGTGCTTTACACAACAAGTCTTACTTTATAGGTTCCACCCTCTCACCTATAATTAAATCCAACCAGTCTTCAAAAGAACACACAGATAAAATGAAAATGCTACAAACAAAATACATTATATCATATATCCTAACCTAACATACAAACAGGCATAATAGTGTATAATTCAAAAGTTAGGCTATCATTATCCCTTCATCAGTTCGCATCATGGATTTCAACAGCTGATATTCTAAGCTGTCTCGCCTTCAAGAGGAAGAATCCAGTTTTTTGTTCGCATTCTCTATTCGAGGTCAAGCCATGCACGCAGACCCCTATTCAGTCTTAGCATCGAGGGTGGTAGATATTTTCTCCGTATATGTTCTGTTCTGTCACAATGGGCTCAATTGTGTCTCCAAGAAAGTAATATGTCATTTGTTATCCAGACCTTGTCTTTAAAAACCATTTAGTACTTTATTTTTGTGTTCATGTTCTTAAATTGCAGTAACAAGAACAAGAACAACAACAATAACAACAACAACAATAATAATAATAATAATAATAATAATAATAATCATAATAATAGGCTAATAATAACAATAATGATAATAATAATAATAATAATAGGCTAATAATAATAATTTATTACCAGAACAAAGATAGATATTGCTTTCTTTATATAAAAAACATTCTAGAAACCCCGAAAAAGTTACATACTCGAGCTCAGAGGGCATTATTTACATATTTCATTTACGTTATAAATGAATTTTTGTAAAAGGTATTAATTTTTTTGCTTTACTATCTAAGATCGTCAGCAAAAGTATTTAAAATATTTTTTGGTTTATTTTCAATTAATCTAAAATATTTATTTTTCATTCTCTAAGGATATCGAGTACATAAATGTTAAGAAATAAGCTCGCGCACAAACTGCACTCTTGTCTTACGCCTGTGTTGATATAACATTTTTCAGAAAGTTTTCCGTTCGTGAGAAGTACACATTCTTATTCAAAAAATAAGCTCTTGCATCCTTGAATTCCCTGACGATGAAACCGACATATAGTTCCGAAACGCTACATGTTCTACTTTTAAGACATCGTAAAATTACTGTACCATACTTGTGATATTTCAATGAAACTCACACCAAATTTAACATCTGAGCATTACTTTCCAACATAGGCAGGCTGAAGGAGTAGAATGTTGGAAATTGAACATTATTTTCATGAACTTTGTCTGTTATTATTCTTGACTGCTCATAACTTACAGTTGGTATCTACCGGTGCACCAGGAGAAAGGCTAATATGAAGCTAGTACGCATGAGATTTCAGGGTCCCGTCGTCCATACTTCCACTTCTTATTTTATTTTTTTAGGTTAACTGTTCAATAACACTTATAGTTCCATTACATTCATACTTCCTTATTCACTTACAAATTTAATATCTAAACACACTTCTTGCATATATCTATGATTGTTATTATCACTAGCTTTGGAATATGCGAGAAACTTGTATTACTTGACCGAGGCGAGTGGAGCCGCGAGCGTACTGTGAACTATCGCGATGCGGTATTACGAACGCAGGGGCAGTAGCGCCATGACTCCGGGCTGCAGGACTCCACTGGCCTTGGTCGAGTAATATCTGTAAATCAATTAATAATAACAAATATAGTAGAAATATAAGAATTACTGAACATTGTACACACATAAACTAATAAACGAAGGAAGAGGACGTGAGTAGAGAGATTTGATCACAGGATCTATTATGCACTGGTTACCCCGTTTGATAGCATATAAAGTACAAATGAAGGGTTCAGAACCATAGTGGGCCAAGCGCTATTTACAAAAACCGTAGAAAACAGGGGTTAAAATGAAGTTATTACCATAATTTAATGGAAACATATAGGAAGTAAAATAAAGTATACACATTAAATCTAATATGTCAATCTTCATTAAACTATGGTATTCACTTAACTTTAACCCTTGGTTTTTACGTTTTCAATAAATGGCGCTTGGCCCACAATAGCTCTGAACCCTTGAAATGATGCCTAGACAAAAAAACCTAACGCGCGCAGGCAGCATTTATAATGTATGTTTGTTTTGAAAGTGGCCGACCTTCTAGACTATAAACGCGGTTTGTTGGGATAGCTTTACAAACCCTTAAGGTTGGAAAGGACTTCATTAAAACATACGTTTTTCGTTCGCAATCCCTGCTGTCACGTCCTTTGTTATTTTACTACATAGGCTACTTAACGAATGTGTTTTCGCCACTACTTCAATTCAGTTGAAGTACTGTATATCCATCACTTATAAATAGTATTGAAATTTAACAAGTATCATCTGATCATCAGAAAAAAGGTTCTATCGTGTACTTGTAAACGATGAATATTGTGGACAGGAAATATCATTAGGTAGTCATTTGAGGAGGTCAGAAGCAAAGAGGTATAAGTGCACTTAAGTTATTTGTGAGAAAATGAGGTTGAAAGTACTTAAGTTTTCGTGAATTCCGTGAAATCTTTTATTTCAATTTTAGTGTATGATGTGGTTAAACGATGTATTCCTATGCTATTAAAGTTCTAAATGTTTTAGCTTGCCCTGGATGCACTTAACTCTGTTATTAGAAATTTCACTTGTATCTCTTTGCTTTTGATCCCCTCATTTGTAACTACCGAAACAAACAGAATATCCTCTCCCACTTTGTCTAAGTAGATAAAATCTTCCGACCGTCTGTGTTCCATATTTGTTCAGTAATAAGATATGTTAAATTAAGATGATAGAGGCTGGATTAATATAATCAGGCAAATAAGAGTGGGAAGAAAATAATATAAACGGCAAGTGGAAATGACTAAGAAAGAATGTGAAAAAAGTACGAAAAATACAAATTGGAAAGAAAAGGAGAAACAATAAAATATGAGCACTGTGGTAAATAAAGCGGTTCTACAAGAAGTTTCTCGTTTGAATTACATTGTCATTTATAGTCAAAAATAATAGTGATCTCACCATAAAAGAGACTTAAACGTCTCTGTTCTCTAAACGGTGTTCTTAAATAAACAACAACAAAATAACTTACCAACATTCTGAGCCTTGAAAACTTCGCAGTAGACGTTTAGATGACAGCCGACACTGTTAACATGTCCTCCACCTGAAACACTGTAGGACGTGTACATAAGTATCTGTGCTATCAGAAATTTAAACTCACCAGCGTTGAGATTACGAATTAAAAGTAAGAAACGCCAAATGTTACCATATGTGCAAATATAATACAAATAAGACTCTATTGCCATAATTTATTTTTCCACAGATCTTGCTCTCGGCAATCTTCGCCATCGCCTACGCTGCAGCCCCACCCAGCAATCTCAAAGAGGTTCCAATCATCGCCTACAACAGCGTTTTCAACGGAGACGGTTCATACAAGTACAGGTAATTTACCCATTGTCCCACATGCGGTCCTTCCACCATGCTACGTGTACCTAATGCTGCGATTTTCTCAGTTAAATTAAAGTATTCGAAAGTACTTAAGGTTACAGAATGAGATACTGTACATGCATACAGAGTATTGTATATCTTAACATGTGAGATGAATTCAGTACCTATCACAAATATTTAATATATTCACAAAACACAGGTACAAGTTTGCATTTCTTTTTCAAATTAAGCCGTATTATGTTGCAATGATTATTTTCATCAATATCTCTTATTCCATTGAAATGTGCTAACAAAGCAGCTAAGATACTTATTATTTTGATACTTTAGTAGATCCTGAAGGCAAATCAGAGAATTTTGAGCGTAACATGATGGAATGCAATGATAGTTTTTACAATAATAGTTGTAATTTAAAATTAAAAGCAAATCATTTCACTGTTTATATAATTATAATTCATATTTCACTTTTTCTTCGTGCTCTTTAATTTTCCATTTCTGTTCCCTTGTTATTTATAATCTTCTAACTTTCTTTGCTGTATTAGTACACATTTTTAATATTATATCACCCTCTATAATCTAATTTACGCCTCTGATTGAGGTTCTGGCGATATGTACAGTAGTGGCAAAAAACCGGACCGACCCTTGTAACTGATTTCAGAGTCACAGATTCAAATTTTGCTACTCACAAAACACATCCATCTTGTATAATTAATTGTAACAATGAAATTTATTGCACTTGTTCGAGTCTTACCGTCTTTTGTTTCTTTCACTACCTCAAAATTACAGGCGAAAAACATTTGAGAGTTTTATTTTCATCTGGCATCAATATTACATTTCTACCTCTATTCGGCAAAGATAACTGCGTATTTTTACATTAAATAGCAGTACATACCTGTGGCTTCACTATCCACATTGAAATTACCACAGTTTGACACAATACACAGCATAGGATTCTTTTATATCAGCTACAAGGGTCGGTCCGATTTTTTTTGCCACTACTGTACATCTATTATTAGGCAGTACATCTCACTTCACGATATTTGTCAGAGGAAGAACAATTGTTTGTATACATCTGAAGTCTGATTAGTGTAATATGTAACTAATCGGCGATGTATGCAATGGAGGGGGAAAGGAACTGGCCTCTTTACCACTTATCTTCTGGCCTAGTTGCCTCTGACTGGTCCCTTGTTGGTATTCTTCAGACAGTTGACTAAACAACAACAACAATAGTCTAATTATTTACAGATTTATCTCATTTTAAAATTTGCATCTATCCATCTTACTATCAACCTATAGTTTCTTTCTTCCTTCTTATGTTTGATTCTTAGTTTCTTCTCGTCCAATTTTAAATTATTTCTTATAGTTATAAATCTTTTATCTATTCGTCCTCTCATTTAAATAACTTTCTTCTTCCCTTAATCTTAATTCCGTATTCCGTAAATAAATTTTCATCTTCCTTTTTCTCGCGTTCATTTTCCTACTTTCGCTCGGTTTCCTTTCTTGTAATTTTCTTTAGTTCATTCCCTCCAATTTTATTTCATTCTTTATCTTTAATTCATTTTTATAATCTTCTACATCAATAGTGTCAGAGTTGTAAGCTTCGAAACCGGTTGTGGTGCTAGAGACGTCCAGTCGGAGCGTGAACTTGCTTATGTCTGTGGAAGCACCGGAGCACGCAACAAGTTATAGTGGAGCGTTCCGCTCCGTTTAGGCTGTGTCTGACAACGTTGTTCTACATGTTTATTTCTCCTTAACTCTATATTAATTATTTAATTATTATGTTCCTTTTCACGTTATTCCTTTTAATTTTTCCATTTCTTTCATTCTGTGTTCCTTCTTTATACCTCCTTTTCATCTAATTATTTTTATTTCTTTCCCACCTCATTTTCATCGTTTTCACATTGTCCTTTCTGAAACCACGTGCTAGTTACTTTCTTTGCTCCTTTTCTTTCTTTAATTATCTCCGTTTCTCTCATTTCTTTCCTTTCATATTATGTTCTATCTATTTCTAAATTTTATCTGCTCATTTTCCTCTCCTCTCATTCTTCACTCCTTTATTTATTATTTTATTTATCTCTTTTTTCCCCCTTCCTACATTCTACACACAAAGCACCACTTTTTCTTAGTTTTCTTTCCGTCTTTCGGCTCTCAATTTTACACTGCATTTCATTGCCATTTTTAAGTTATGAGAGCGGGGATGGAACTAAGGCAGAGGAGTCTGGTCAGCTGGTAGGAGAAGCAGAAACAGTTCGAGGCAGCTTCAGCTTCGTCGGCAAGGATGGACAGACCTATTCCGTCACATACACAGCTGATGAGAACGGATTCGTGCCCCAGGCTGCTCACCTACCAGTGCCTCCCCCCATTCCTGAGGCCATCCAGAGGTCCATCGAGTACAATTTGGCCCACCCCGAGGAGGACAAGAGCCAAAAGTAACAGGTGACGACCACTGCGAGGACCACGGTTTAAAGATGTTCTTGAACGCAGGGTGTCCTTCCAGGACGTACTCCACGATTCGACTACATCTTTTATTTCACAATGTATGACTTAATCGAATAATGTGAACCGACAGGAATATTCTGTAATATAAATTTTAAACGCAATAAATCTCATTCATAAAATTGTTTGAATATAATTATGTGGCACAGTTTTAGTTTCCTTCCCTTATATTTCTCAGTCTCGATAAGAGCAGAGTCATCTTGTAGACATTCACAGAGTCAAAGTTTTCGTGAACCGATGGTCACGAGTCGTTTTGCATTGTATGTCACATACAAGCAATGTCTGTTTAGCATAAAAAGTAAATCATGTCAACATTTCAGGAGGGTGAAATATCAAATGGACCACATTTTGCAGAAAGGAATCAGTCCAGATGCTACCTAAACTGAGAAAAATTAAACTTAAATAATGAATTCACAAATAAATGTAACTACATACTTATTGTTTTACATAACTAAAACCATATTATAGTACTTTTTCTTTGATATTGAAATATCGAAACGGCTTGGTTATAAGTGCCGTCCAGAGCAGAAGTGGTGTAAGTCAAAAATGGGTAATGAGGGTTAAAGTAAACATTCTGTAAAATACAGCGCAAAGTAGCAATTAATATTCAATTTACTTAAACTATTAGTAGTCAGTGGATAGCAAGAAGGCCATATTAATTGCTACTTTACGCTGTATTTTACAGAATTTTTACTTTAAACCTCATTACCCAATTTTGACTTATATCACTTTCGCTCTGAACGGCTCATATGTCTGACAGTATATTACCTATCCCATCCAAGTTTCAGCTTTACAATCCTATACTAAAACCTATTCCAAAAAACAAGGCAGGAGTGCGAGCGTGACTGACACTAGGGCAATGTAATCCGAAGTGGAAGAAACTAATTTCAGAGCTTGCTCAGAAAGCTTCAGGATGACAGCCGTAGGCCTACCACTAAATTATCCAACATGAAACTACATACCTATTACGAAGAACAAGTGGATTACGAGTCACAGTGGATATGTTCGCCGAAACAAAATCATTTTTTAACAAGTGCCAAGGTTTACGATGGCGACGAATTTTTAAAAAGTTTTGTATCACTACAAAGAATTCATTTTTAGAACATCTTCTACTAATAATACAATGTTACATTTCGTAAGACTATCTATGGGAGTTAAAATTAGATTCTACATAATTACGAAGAAGACGCCTGCGTTTGAAGGAGTGCACAAGCAATTCAAAGTGAAAGACTGGAACCCAGAAGTACCTTGACATTTGCATCCACGAAAACACTGAAGTGCAAGTGATGTAATATTTGAATATTAATATACGCTAATAGATCAAACAACTACATAGCGACTCTGTCAGGGATGCACAAATTGGTTATAATGTGATGTTATTGCGTACTAATTAATTATTGTGTATTTAACGTCACGTTTAGACAATGAGAAACAGTGACGTGACAATATGACAATAACGTAGGCCTAACAATGATAGAGAGACAGCGGAAGTCGAAGAAATTCAATAACATCTTTAATAAGCATACGTTTTTTCTGTCTCAAAACACATTAAACATTGAGAAGCAGCCTTGGGAACGACTCACTAAAAATGTGTCCGACAAGTAGTGTATGCGTAACTACCTAGTTTGTGAAATAACATTATGGGAGTCACTATAAAGTATCAATTTGAGTTGTTCAGAAATAGCATAGTTGACTGCAAAATAACAATTCAAATTTGAATGTGAAGAAAACTCAATTTGTAATAAAATTGCGAATTTGTATAGTAATAATTGAGTTTATGCTTTTACAATCAAAGTTAACTGCAAAGTAACACTCGACTTCAAGGTAGCACTTCGAGTTGACTGCCAACTACCACTGGAGTTTAAAGTAGCACTTCGAGTTGACTGCAAAGTAGCACTATGAGTTGACTGCAAAGTAACACTTCGAGTTGACTGCAAAGTAGCACTTCGAGTTGACTGCAAAATATTCACGTCGAATTGACTGCAAAGTAATACTTAAAGTTGACTGCAAAGTAACACTTAAAATTGATTGCAAAGTAACACTTGAAGTTGACTGCAAAGTAACACTTCGTGTTGATTACAAAGTAGCACTTCGAGTTGACTGCAAAGTAGCACTTCGAGTTGACTACAAAGTAACATTTCGAATTGACTGCAAAGTAACACTTCGAACTGACTGCAAAGTAGCACTTCGAATTTTTACGGAAACAATTTGAGTTGACTGCAAAGCAACAAGTCAATTTTGACTATAAAGTAACAACAGAAGCTTGTACAGTAAAATGTTGTGTTTACTATAAAGTAACTAACCGAGATGATTCTGCTAAAGTAACAATGTTTCGAGTTTACTGTACAGTAAAAAGTATAATTTGTAAAGTAACAATACGAGTTTGAAAAGTAGCAAGAAAACAGCAATTCGAGACTGCATAATAACAAGACAACACAGGAAAATGGAAAACAAAAGAAATAGTCATAAATTAAGTTGGTCGACAATGTTCTAGGATGTCGGATCCATTTATAAGTTTATCTGAACGGCATACAAAAAGGAAACAGCTTAAAATCAGGAGATAAACAAAAACCAAGCTCAAACATTTTGTTGGACATATATTTTATCGATCGTGACGTGGTTATTGTGTAAAAAACGAGAATAATTTACAATATTCTTACCTTGTTGTAAGTGAAATAACAAAAAATTATGGTTTTAAAGACTGAAAAGAAAAAAATAATTGTCTTCCCGTACACAAAAATAAGATAAAATATTACAATTGATGACCAACACTTGGAGCAAGTCTTAACTTTTAAATATCTAGGCTGCGAAATTAATATCCATTTAGGAAACTTGGAGAAACATAACCACAAAATTAAATTAATTTCAGGTCATATATGGGACTTTTCATAAAGCACTAAGCAATAAACAAGGAAAGACAAAAGGGTGAAATTCTATAAACAGTGACAGTCTTTACAACACTATCATATGGAAGTGAGACATGGATGATAACTAAAATAAAGTCAAATTCAAAGCACAGAAACACATTGTCTGAGAAGAACTAAAGGCTCCACATAAATGAATAAAATTAAAAATAAATAAATGTGTGAAGAGTGTGCAGGTATTTTCTATTTATGACAAAATAGAACATTGTCATAACAACTGGTTACATTATAAAGAAAGGATGGATGGATGATACAAGACCACAAAAAGCCACATATATTACTATCGACCATCAAGAAAGAGAAGCGAAGGAAGACCGGAAAAGAGCTGGAAAGGATATGCTGTGATAAGAAAAGAGCAGTATGTCCATACTGTGAAGAGTAGTAGAAGAAGAAGAAGAAGAAGAAGAAGAAGAAGAAGAAGAAGAAGAAGAAGAGGTTGGAGGACAATCAGAGTTAAAAGCAAAGTAATAAGTGGAATTTGACTAACTTAAAAACCGGAACTTGTACAATATTATTTCTAGTTTACTGTAAAGTAACAAATTGAGTTGACACTACAGTGACAATTCAGCTCTACTGTAATATAGTAAAAAGTCTAATTTTTAAAGTAACAACACAAATTTTACTACAGACTAGGAATCCGAGACTACAGAATGAAGAGCACAGTTAGATGGAAAATAAAAAGTCGTTGTTGACTCTAAACCGACAACTGGAGGACCACTGGCGTATTGTCTATTGATCCGGAGTTGTGCTCAGGTTTGGCTTCGATTCCTGCTTGGACTGATTATTTGCTTGGAATTGTCTGAGGTTTTCCCGAACTGTTAGGTGAATATCTTCTATGGCGAATCCTCAGCCTCATCTAGCGAAATACCATCTCTATTTTCAAGAATTCCATCTGCGGTAAATAATCTAGTAGTTAATACAGAGTTGTTAAATAATCTAATAAAAACAACCGGAGTTTATATAGTAACATTTTTTGTTTACCGTGTAATACAGTTAACAATCCGAGTTGACGCAAAGGTAACAATTCGAACTTACAATATAATGAAACGTCGAATTTTTTAAGTAATGATACGAGTTTGGTTGCAAAGTAACAATTCGAGACTGCAGAATGGTATTCAGAACTGACTGCAAAGAAACAAGCAGAATTTATTTTTAAGAAACAATCCATATTTATAAACTAAAATATCTATTGATAAAGTAAGATGTCGATTTGACATTAAAGAAATGATTAGAATTATTTGTATAATAACAATTAAAGTAATTCTTAAGTAACAAATGTAAACTTTACCCTCAAATCAAAACGTATACACTAAAGATACGATTTTTCCTTAAAGTAACAAGTAGAGGTGTAAAGTAAAAAAAAAAAACCGGCTTTGCACAGTATTAATAAGAGTAAAATGTATCCTAAGTACCTAGAAGACCGACCATGAGCTGGTACGGAGCTGTTTTTTTTTTTTCCTTTTCAAAGACCCTAATAGTAAGTCAAAATCATCAAGATTAAGAAGAATCAGAAACCTTACGCCCTGTTAAGTATTTGGCTGCGGTGTTGAAGTCCTCAATGCTGTAGAACTCTTTTAAACTAACATTTTCCAGCCACTCTTTTCTAAATTCTGAAAGAATGGCACTTATGTTTCACCATTATTAAGGATACTATAACCCCATCACAGGTACAACAACAGCGAATAATAGCGTTTATAGGACAAATAACTATAATGTTACTGTAATAAAATTGATGATTACCTACAACTGTCCACGGGCTAATCACTATCAATCCAGATAAAAAAAAAACCTTCAATTTATTTTTCCTTTCTTGCAATTCGATAGTTCGGAGTAAACGAACATTTTCAGTATGAGTTATTGTTATCAATGTTATATATATATACACACACATACTGATATTCTCTTCAGCTTTGATGACGCAAACGAAGGTACAAAATAAAAAGGAGAAACTCTGCCCAATTCTTCGAAGGTCTTTGAAAATTTTCTTTGACATCAACGGCATAGTTTTTCCTTTTTGAACAAAGCAAAAAAAAAAAAAAAAACACCAGATGCAATGGGAAAATATCGAATTTGACGACACTGCATATGTATTGAGAAGTAGGTACTTGAATTCTGAATTTAAATTTATCTTTACAATGGAAGCCCATAAATCTGGTTATTTAACCACGTAAATGAGTTTTCCAAAGTCGAAACATGGCTAAATCGCTTTCTAGCTCCAGAAAACGGTACAGTCATCCCTTTTCATCAAAACCCTTAGACCAGTTTTCAACGTACACTTTATGTACGTATATACAGTATGTATGTATACATATAATACATGCATAATAGAGATTTATCCTTCGAAGAGGTAGAGAAATTCAGATATCTTGGAGCAACAGTAACAAGTATAAATGACACTCGGGAGGAAATTAAACGCATAATAAATATGGGAAGTGCCTGTTATTATACGGTTGAAAAGCTTTTGTCATCTAGTCCGCAGTCAAAAAATCTGAAATTTAGAATTTATAAAACAGTTATATTACCGGTTGTTCTCTATGGTTGTGAAACTTGGACTCTCACTTTGAGAGAGGAACAGAGTTTAAGAATGTTTGAGAATAAGGTTCTTAGGAAAATATTTGGGACTAAGAGGGATGAAGTTACAGCAGAATGGAGGAAGTTACACAATGCAGAACTGCACGCTTTGTATTCTTCACCTGACATAATTAGGAACATTAAATCCAGACGTTTGAGATGGGCAGGGCGTATGGGCGAATCTAGAAATGCTTATAGAGTGTTAGCTGGGAGATCGGAGGGAAAAATACCTTTGGGCAGGCCGAGATATAGATGGAAATGTAATATTAAAATGGATTTGAGGGAGGTGGGATATGATGGTAGAGACTGGATTAATCTTGCACAAGATAGGGACCAATGGTGAGCTTATGTGAGGGTGGCAATGAACCTCCGGGTTCCTTAAAAGCCATTTGTAAGTAAGTAAGTATACACACATAAAGTTATATCTATTACTAATGGACGGTACTTGACCGTTCGTCATTCACCCACATGAAGTCAGTTATGTAGATCAGTTTACCGACAGAGACGTTGCCCAAGGTGTGCCACAGGAGGCTGGTCTAAGCTACGCCTCTGTGAAATGAGTTGATGATGGCGTTTAGTTGGAATGTCACAGGAGAAACGGTGCTCTCGGAGAAAATGCCTGTGTTCCCTGGACCACGGGCTTGCCCAACACAATTTATAAACTGGGGACACGCCGAAGATCAAATTCGAGTCAACACTATTATAGAAATACAGTAAAATACAAACATTGCTAGATGCAACTACCCGAATTGCAGTTTGATATAAGCAGATGTTTCTGAGATCCCTGATCGGTAAAGTGACTTGCACTACGTTTTTAGCTAAGCGTTTCGGTTTTCTTTGTCATTGTCATTCCACAAAAGTTTAATTAGCTCTATATCGATATCATTAATTAGAACTAATAATAACCCCTATCTGGACAGTAAACTTTTAAAACATGACACAATTTCTCCACAATTTACTGTGATCAAAATACGGTATAATGGTAAAAAAAATTAATCTCTCGTGAATTTTGTCATATGTCTGAATTTCTACTGTCTATAATTGCCTCTAATGCCTTGACTTAGGATCAGAATATACATAATTATTTCCTTTAGTTAGATTACAAAAAGTGCTTTTTTCCTAAAAAAAAAAGCAAGAATTGGCGAATTTTACTAATATATATGATGTAAAATGAAGGAACAATAATTTTGAGTTGAGAACCAACATAATAATTTACAAAATAATAACACGGTCTTTATGAACACACACAGCCAAACCTAATACCTACAATTTTATTTTTTATGTACGTATTTGATAAATTTTGTCTAATGACATATCAAATTACAGAGTTCATTTGACAAACGTTTTCGCCTTTATCTTTGAGGACTGTCTTCAGGTCACAATGTTTACTATTAAAATGTTTAATCTCATTTGTATAGTATTAAAAAAAAAAAAATAAAATTAGATATTTATATTAGTGCCAATAGCTATTATATACATTATCTCTTCCTTGTGGAATCCTGGGAAACGAGAATGCGGATGCTTTAGCAAAGAAGGGCAGCACTGCTATTTACAGACCTGTTACTAAATCTGCGTATTACTCTGTGAAGAGATTTATTAAATCTACATACTTAGACTTCAACAAACAAAATTTGATAACAGAATCTCAAGAGAAAAGATGGAACTCTCTGCATCATAGGCCTAATCCACAGTTAATTCCCGATTTACCACGCAAATCGTCTGTAGCTGCATTTAGATTGGCAACAGGCCATGACTGTTTGACCAAGCACCTCCATCAGTCCCCTAACTGCCCATTGTGCAACTCAAATCAAGAAATGGATTCGGAACACCTCAAAATCTGTGCTTCAGTGGCTGACCATGACAATATCTTTGAAAAATATTGGAGTGCAAGAGGTCAAATGACTTTACCGTCAAATGCCTGGCATTAGAAAACAACAACAACAACAACAACAACAATAACAACACCACCAACATTATCTCATCCTGAGTTACAAAGTTTTGCATAATAGTGCAATATTTTATAAAACATGCCAAATATATTATGTAATTTAAGTATCTATAGGTGTTATCAGGTTATCAGGTAATTTTAATGTATAATATACTGTATTATGTTATCGATGTTATTGACATACATTTATTATTTAATGATTTTTTGGTCACATGTAATTTTTTCTTAAGATGACGATGTTCATGAAGTAACACGAGTTAATTTTCATCGTCATTAGGGACTAATCTGGATAGTTCCTTTTCTTCCATAAAGAAGGTATTTAAAATGTGAAGTTTTCAAGTTTTCCGAAGGAGATCTACACATTCTTGTCCATTTTACATGCAAATCATTATATATTGGGTGAATCTTTAGTCATCCGTTAGTAAAATATGTTTATACCATTAACTTTTATTTTCATTCTAGAAAATAATTTTGATTAATTTCATGTTAATTTTCTTCATGTAAAAATTCCAAAGAAATGATGATTTAATTGGTTAAGCGAGAACAAAGTTTCTTCTTCAATTACTATTCCTTTCTGGGATTTAAATATCAAAGTGTTAGTTTATAACTTCACACTGGAGAAAAAAATGTGAGGTTAGTAGGTCCATTTCCCATATTTCGCCACGCCATATGTCACTGAAGTGGCAGGCGTCAGGTTGCTTAATTACTGTGCTAGGAACCGCCATTTCGAAACGAGCGGTTGTGTTGTATGCACAGAGCGCGTTTCATGCTGTTAACCTTTACACAACACTAATACTTCGCTCATTATTCAGTGTATACATACTAGACGCACTACACGCATTTTGTTTCTTACACCATGAGAAGAATTATTTGGGATTATAATGCAAGTTCCTTCCTGCTTCTTTGAAACAAGGCCTGAAATTCTCATGTTTACTTTCATTTTCTCTTCCTTATTCCACTCTTCCTCCTCCTTTCTCTAATCCTCCTCTCACCATTTACTTTCTTCTTGTTGTATTACTGCTATTCCTCATCGTTCTCGTCCAACTTGTGTGCCTTCTAATTCACTTTCTGGTTTTCTACCTGAACGTCTTTCTCCTTCTGACCCAGGTTCCGTGTCTTAGATAACTTATTTCCATATTATGTAACCAGTTACAAATCAATTTGTATTATTTATTTATTGATTTCCAATAACAGATCTTGCGATCAACATCTTCGACCTAAATATAATCTTGATATAAATAACAGTTCTAAAAGAACTACATACTTCTTCAATGAAAACGTAGTAACAAGAAAACAACTAGACAAAATGGATATCCATCCATCCATCCATCCATCCATTCATCCATGCATCCGTTCATTCACTTATATTTATCTGCACAAGGGCAGATCTTTCACTGCAAACCTAGCATTCTTCACTCGTTTCTCTTTTCCACTTTCATGTTAGTCTCATATTCTTCTGCCTCAACTTTTCTTCCGTTCACCATTCCTTCCATTGCATCCTCCAGTAGACAATTTCTTCTTAGCTAGTGATTCAGCCAATTTATTTTTTTATTCCTGATCAGTTCCAGCATTGACCTTTCTTCACCCACTATTCCTAGCACAGTTTAATTTCATAGGGTCCTATTCATAGACATTCTTAGCGCGGGTTTTCGTTGGATGATCAGCGAACTAACGTTTTTCGTATTCATAAACCAGTGTTAACGATATGATATGATATGATATGAATCCTGTTTAGCACGCTCGTAGCGCGGGCTAGCGAAATATCTATGAATAGCACCCTTATAGACTCTATTATAATATATGAGGCATGTAGTTGCAAAATCAAATACCTACATCAGTTTTTTTTTTTTTTTCGAAAATGAGTTAATGTTATATTTCATATCTTCATATGATTCTACAACTGCTATAGCATTCTGATGCTCCAAAGCCAGATACATCACATGGATTTGTATGATGGAAGAATTGTATTGGTTGCAATCCTTGGTTCCTTGCTAACTTTTTTCCTTCATATTGAAAATTATGTTTTAGTGATGTATCTGATTTTGCAACTAAATGCCTCCTATAAATATAGGCTATGTAAATGTAATGGTTTCGTTGTCTTGTGAGGTTCCTCGTCTTCTAGTAACGACCACATTTTATCACTTTTCATAGTGCTGGACAGTGGTAGAGACGACATCTGTTCATTTGGTCTTGGGGTCACCACAGGTTACTGAATGAGTTTTGCAGAATATTAAAGCGATGAAGATGTTAGTTGTGCCCAGTTATTAAGTGGAACATTGCAACTGCTTCCTCTCTTTGGTCCATTTGGAATCGTAAGTCTGGTGTTCGCCAATGTTTAGCACGTAAATTACTCTCAATTTCATGTATGTGGCTAACTTGTATAACTCTAGTGATGCAAATTGTTGTGGAATTTTGTTTATTTCATTGCTCTCTGGGTCATATGAATGCCACTTTGGCAAAAATCTCAGCCCGCTGATTGTCACATGTTACAGGAGCCAATTATCCACTAATTTATTTCTTGCTGTTAGGAACTAGATTGAATTTGGCAGTCTAGAATTTGTTTAAATTTAGGATCTGTGAAGTATGCAGATTCTACAGCTACTCTGGAATCACACAGAATAACATTCCTGAACTTATCTTGATGGCATGTCAACAGATTTAGAGCTACATGGATAGCTTCAACTTCCTCATCGATAGCTGATCGATATATATTCCCACTGAAGTATAGCATGTAAAGATGTTGCTGTATTTATCTGCACCAACATTTATAATGGTCTTCCATTTGAGAACCAACAGTCCTCTGCTGGATATTTTATGATGAATTCTTTCTGAAGCTTATGATCTCAACGTATCAATAGTTCTTTACTTCTTTACAACAAGCTCTTTCATATCTTAGAAATGTTCTATGGAATTTATAAGAAGAGAATTAAGTAGCGATTCTGCCGTATGAATTTACGTGGTAGGCACTATTTTGCATCCAGTTCTACAGTATTTTTATAAATCAATATTTTTTGTTTTAATTTCCTCGCATTATAGTAAAGTTTCCGAAAATAGACCCCTGGAAATCAGAGCAATTTTTCATATCAAATAGATAAGTGATCTTTCCTCAATAGGAATGGTTTGTAGATCTGCTGGAAAGAGCGCGGCATCAACTGTTTTTTTAACTTCTCCAGTAATCAGTCGTAAAGGTTCATTTTATATTTGGTCCAGTTTGTAGCTAGCAATTTTCCAGTTGCTTTTAATAGTGGCTCACAACAATATAAAATTTAGGGAAAGATGTACATCCTATAGCCAATGACTCTCAATCGGGGTGTCGCGGGACACAGAACAGTTAAATGGGAGCTGTGAACAAAATAATAATAATAATAATAATAATAATAATAATAATAATAATAATAATAATAATAATAATGATAATAATAATCTATACAAATAATAAATCTGTAGCCAAAATTTTTCTGGTAATTTTCGATTTTCCAAAAATAATTGGTGTTAACATGTATAATTAACCATCCTGAAACCGAAAATCGCGTTTTTGAAAAATTTTTTTTGTATGTCTCTCTGTCTATCTGTCTGTCTGTCTGTCTGTCTGTCTGTCTGTCTGTATGTTTGTTACCTTTTCACGCGATAATGGCTGAACCGATTTATATGAAAATTGGAATATGAATTAAGTTCGTTGTAACTTAGATTTTAAGCTGTATGCCATTCAAAATACTTTATTTAAAAGGGGGTTTTAAGGGGGCCTGAATTTAATAAATCGAAATATCTCCCTTATTATTAATTTTCTTGAAAAATATTACATAGAAAACGTTTCTTTAAAAATGATTTCCAATAAGTTTTAGTCTATACAAAATTTTGATAGGACGGATATTTAATGAGATAAATGAGTTGTAAAATTAAAATAACGCCATCTAAGGCGCTGCAATGAAATAAAAACAAATGACTTCGTCTATTAGGGACCTTGGACAACAACAATCGAAAGCTATTAAACATAGCCTACAGAGAATGCTTCTGTGTTTGTATGAAGTAAAATCGGAAGCTAAATTAACCGATTTGTATAATTAATTATTATTTCACCATTGGAAACTGTAGTTTCTCTAGATGGACATAATGATATAATGTTATTACAGTAACTTCTGAGTGAATCGACCACAGGTAAGATTAAAATAGCTTCTTATGCACAGAAACTTGATAGGCTATTCTGTATATTCATTTATAAATGATCGCATTTTAATTATTTAAATACAATTTAAATTAAGTGACATATTAAACTATTTATCCTTCTATCAAACACGAATGTTCCCTGGACAAGATGTCCTATTTTAATTATGCAATTACTTCATATTTATTTCTAACAAGTGCAGCGGAGCGCACGGGTACAAGTAGTAGTAGTAGTAGTAGTAGTAGTAGTAGTAGTAGTAGTAGTAGTAGTGGTAGTAGTGGTGGTAGTGGTGGTAGTGGTAGTAGTAGTAGTAGTAGTAGTGGTAGTAGTAGTAGTAGTAGTAGTGGTAGTAGTAGTAGTAGTAGTAGTAGTAGTAGTG